>NW_025214718.1:26755-34402 GCF_004010195.1 Chiloscyllium plagiosum | reverse complement strand
CTAGTGCCCACACTTGGAATATTGTGTACAGTTCTGGTCTCCATATTTCAGGAAGGATGTGGAAGCATTGAAAAATGTGCAGAGGAGATTTACCAGGATGTTGCCTGGTCTGGAGGGCAGGTCTTATGAGGAAAGGCTGAGAGACTTAGATCTGTTATCATTGGAAAGACGAAGGCTAAGGGGGGATTTGATAGAGACATACAAGATGATCAGAGGATTAGATAGGGTAGACAATGAAAGTCTTTTTCCTAGGATGATGATGTCAGCTTGTACGAGGGGACATAACTACAAATTGAGGGGTAATAGATTTAAGACAGATGTCAGAGGCAGGTTTAGATTAGATTAGATTACATTACAGTGTGGAAACAGGCCCTTCGGCCCAACAAGTCCACACTGACCCGCCGAAGCGCAACCCATCCATACCCCGACATTTACCCCTTATCTAACACTACGGGCAATTTAGCATGGCCAATTCACCTGACCTGCACATCTTTGGACTGTGGGAGGAAACTGGAGCAGCCGGAGGAAACCCACGTTGCCTCCCGTTGTATTGACCGTGGGCCAGCGAGACAGTGCGAGAGAGACTGCAGACAGAAATCAGAGGAAGCTGCTGGCAGGTGATCACAGTCTGAGATTGGGTGAGAGTGAGAACTGCAGATGCTGGAGATCAGAGTCGAGAGTGTAGTCCTGGAAAAGCACAGCCGGTCAGGCAGCACCTGAGGAGCAGGAGAATTGATGTTTCAGACAAAAGCCCTTCATCAGAGTCTGAGATTGTTCAGTCCCTCTGCAATCTGAGAGCTCCACATGGGAATACAGACAGGAACACTGTCTCCAACCCTGAGCCCAGCACCTCTCCCACTGGATCACTCTCTGTCAGGTCTCTGAATTGTTCATCTGCTGTGGGGGAGGTTCAGATGTTGCTTGATATCACTCTGAGGTGGCAACACAGTCTGCCCTATCTGCGCACAGCAAGATCCAAATAACAGGAGGGCGGGCGTGAGCTGACCATTTCCTTTCTGAGTTTCTCTTCAGCGTCGGGGACAGATATTGATCAGGTTCATTGCACTGAGCTCAGGGGAGCAGTTGAACCCAATCTCACTTCCTGTGAGAGCTCAGCTTTTCTCTCGCCTGATTCCTGCGTGTTTTCCAGGAACCCGCAGACAGGGAAAGTGAGACTTCCCGGGAATACGCTGTGCTTTCTGTCACCAGCAGAGGTAGGTTCAGGGTAGCTTTGGGGTTGGGGGAAAGGGTCCCACTGCAACAGCACCTCGGGAATATCCTATTCCTGTTAACAGCTGGAGAATTCCAAGTGCCCATCCTGAGGTGCAGTGAGAGAGGGGGCCTGCATGGGTCAAGCTCTCTCCCCTCGAAGTGGGAAGGTGGTGGGTTCAAGCCCCATTCCGGGGAGGGTGGTCAGTGCCCAGGGTGAGCCCCTTTGAAGTGTCTCCTCTCAGAAGTGGCCTCTCTCAGGTTGTCAATGATCTCCCTGTCACTTTTCTGAGAAAAAAAAGAGCAAAGGCAGGAATTCAAGGTGGTTGCTCCACCTCACAACTGGTTCCATTTTAACACAGGAAGAAATACCAAACAGATTAAACAACAAAGACAGAGCTTCCCTTATTACATGATGGATACACACCAACACTAAAAAAACCTCACAGCTTCAAGTCGATGTTATTCCCAAAGAACATGATTCCATTTGTGAATCTGCTCCACTCACTTTATCCAGTCCCTTTAGGAACATCTGCAGCCACTTTCCGCTCTCCTGTCCCTGAGCCCATGACCTTGGTCAGACAACAGACAGACAACGGTAAATCCAGGCTCACAACCAGGATGTGAGTTCGAGGCTAAGACCAATGTCCCGCCCAGTGACCCCCGTCACCAGTCTCTGCTCTTTCTCCCTTCATTGCCTGTTCTTTTCACAAATAAATGGATCCCGCTGTGTGAGCCGAGCTGGGCAAACCCAGGCCTCCCCAAGTCATCCTGGGCCCCGAGTGCCCTGTCCCTGGGCCTTGCTCAGAATGGGACATGTGGGCCTGGGGTTTTCGAGCCCAATGCTTTCAGCTGGAGAAGAGGATGAGGCATGTCCCCTTTCTCCAGGACAGGGGAATCCAGAACCAAGCCGAGCCAGGCCAGGCTCCTGTTCCCTGGATGGCCCTCAGGCTTCACCAGGGGATCCCAGCACCAGGCCTGGATTTGACAGATCAACGTCTAAATCTGGAATGGAAAGTGATTCCCATTAAAGTGGCCCAATGTTGTAAAGCCCCCTCACTCCCCCCCCCATTGAAGCAAAATTCAATAAAATTATACGAGACCACCAAAGCTGGAAACAAGACAATTTATTCTACGTTCTTGCAAGAAAGGACTTCAGTTGCAGAAAGCAAATGAAGCAAATTAGAACTCAGGTTAGTGTACAGTTATACCCTTTGAGTTGAATGAGGTCATCTCTCCAGACTCCTAATTACCCAATCTCTCTTACTGTGCCATACCACTGCCCAGCGTTACTCCACCCTTATTACTTCCCCCTTCCCCAGGTTGACAACCTTCCTCTCTGTAAGTGCTGACACACGTTATTTTGTCAACAGTACATCTAGATCTGGTTTAACATTTTGTATCAATTCTGCTGGTACATTCCATCCTTGGACATTTCATTAACTTGTATCATTTTGTATAGCCCAAACATTTCGGTTATCTCAGCTTTTTGCTGAAAACATAATTTTTTAAAGGAACTTATTTGCTATAATAATTAACACCAAAGTTAGTATTTAATTAACCACAATTATACAATGAAAAGTAGAGATACTCTTCCCTAAATACCTGCAGAGTTAATAGTTCTCTTGCTGTACGTCTTTTCTGTATGCTTTTTCTATATCTGCAAAAAAACACTTTTCCCCATTTCTAACACCCCGCCCACACACACACAAACATTCCCCCTATACACACAGCCCTCCCCCCTACACACAGCCCTCCCACAACCCATACCCAGGGACTGTCTCTAATTCTCTGTGTTTCTCTCCCAGTGTCTGTGACCCTGGATGTGGAAACAGCGAATCCCCGGCTCGAGGTCTCTGAGCATCTGAAGAGTTTGAGGTGGACCGGGACCCCGCGGAGTCTCCCTGACACCGGGAAGAGGTTTACAGACGGTCTCTGTGCCCTGGGATCACAGGGATTCACATCGGGGAGACATTACTGGGAGGTGGAGGTGGGAGGGAAATCAGGGCTGGAATCTGGGAGTAGCCTCAGAGTCTGTGGAGAGGAAAAGATGGGTCAGTCTGATCCCGGAGAGTGGATTCTGGACCATGGAGCAGGATGGGAATCAGTTTTATATAAACTCTTCTCCTCAATCCCCTCTCCCTGTCAGTCTGATCCCCAGGAAGGTGGGAGTTTATCTCAGTTATGAATCTGGGACAGTTTCATTTTACAACGTGGACACCAAGTCCCATCTCCACACCTTCACTGGGAATAAATTCACTGGGAAACTTTATCCTTTCTTCAGGACCCGGGATGTAAACCAGTTTCTGAGAATCAGCTGTACAAGGGGCGGGGCCTCCCTGACGTCACAGTGACTCCCAGGTTTAGCGTCTGGGTCAGGGATTGGGGTCAGAAACCTCCCATTGACAACGGGATGTTACTGAATGTGTTATTGAATTCTGAGATTATACTTTGTAACATCACAACCAAACTGTCAATAAATCAGATACAAATATAAACGTCAGATGGTGAAAATAAAAAGTAAATTAAGTATCATGTGTCTCTCCATCCTTCATTTACCCCCTGCTTCAGTCCCATCCTCCATCCCTTCACCTGTTTCCCAGTCTGGAGCTGGGATTTCTCTGTGTTTCCATTTCTCACTCTGCACCCGGAACATGAAATCCTGAGGGAGAAATCCAAACACTGAAGGGTGACAAAGCTGCATTTGCATGGCATCCTCTCCTGAGATGCTTGGATCATTGGGGAGGGGAATTACATAGAATCTCTGTCAGGATATGCAATATCCTCAAAGTTTAACTGCCCAAAGTTTGGGAGAAGATTTGTAGCTCGGGTGCTCGTTGTTGTGGTTCTGTTCGCCGAGCTGGGAATTTGTGTTGCAGAAGTTTCGTCCCCTGTCTAGGTGACATTCTCAGTGCTTGGGAGCCTCCTGTGAAGCGCTTCTGTGATGTTTTCTCCGGCATTTATAGTGATTTGTCTCTGCCGCTTCCAGTTGTCAGTTCCAGCTGTGCGCTGCAGTGGCCGGTATATTGGGTCCAGGTTGATGTGCTTATTGATAGAATCTGTGGATGAGTGCAATGCCTCTAGGAATTCCCTGGCTGTTCTCTGTTTGGCTTGTCCTATAATAGTAGTGTTGTCCCAGTCGAACTCATGTTGCTTGTCATCTGCTTGTGTGGCTACTAAGGATAGCTGGTCATGTCGTTTCGTGGCTAGTTGGTGTTCATGGATGCGGATCGTTAGCTGTCTTCCTGTTTGTCCTGTATAGTGTTTTGTGCAGTCCTTGCATGGGATATTGTACACTACATATACCGAACACTGCAGCGGACAGCTGGAACTGACAACCGGAAACGGCAGAGACAAACTACTATAAATGCCGGAGAAAACACCACAGGAGGCTCCCAAGCACTGAGGATGTCATTTAGACAGGGGATGAAGCGTCTGCAACACAAATTCCCAGCTCGGCGAACAGAACCACAACAGTTTAACTGCCCGTTAACTCCGGTTCTCTGTGCACAGATGCTGTCTGATCTGCTGAGGATTTGCAGCATTTTCTGATTTTATTTCTGATTTCCAGCGTCCCCAGGATTTGTATGTGTGTCACTGCCATCTGCTGGATGGAATTGGTACTGAATGATATTCGGCCACAGTACCGTCTCCTGCCAGGCGGGGGCGGTCCTGTACCGTGTGTCTGAAAAGGCTCCGAGGATCATCGATCAATTTGTAAATTCACTGAAAAGTAAGTGTCCAGGGTCGAGCTGTTGCTGTGATCATGTTTATTCCTTACATATCTGATGGAAAACGTGGAAAATCGTCAACAAAATACCAATAGTAAGAACTGAATCCCAGATCCTCTTTAATTTCAGGAAGAGGTGGGATCGTGTGGATATCATTCCCGCTGAAAGATCCCAAACAAACACAAGGAGTCGAACGGGGAGCCGCTGGGCATCGTCCAGGGAAAAGGTGAGAACTTTCTCCAATGTTTCTGATCAGCTGAACAGAGCCTGGAGCTGGCTCCTGTCAGTATAAGTGAACAGCAGGGAGAGGCAATCTGCAACATTAAAGTCTCAGAGTCAAACACAGCGACTGGAAAAGGAGGCAGAAGTAAAAAGGAGGAACATAGTGAGAGCCATGAGGTTAAATATGACCCAATGGGGTTTCTATTTAAAGACAAAATATTGCTTGGTGAAAGAGAATCCTTGATCTGCCTGAAACCTGTTGGTCCAGAACAAGGAGTTGACCCTGACCGAGAGTTGCAGACTGGCACATTCCAAGGTCCAGGACTCCGTGCTGAGGGACGCACTACAGCTCAGGGCAGCTGCTGCCAAGGTGCAGTGGAGAAAGAAAATCACCTGGCACAGGGTGATTCCCTGATCCAGAAGGTGGGTCTCCCAGGACGGCACTGAGCTGAGAGCCTGCATTATCAAAGGATCTTGGGATCATCCTGGATTGTGATTGTGGGAGGGTCGTCAGTTCAGCTGAGCTGCAATTGGTTGATTTTGTTTTAACTTTAAAAAATATAGTGTATTTATGAAAATATCTTTCAATGTACACAGTCACAAAAGCAGTTGGGTTCTGCCCAGAGTCAAGCACAGAGTCCCATGTCATGGAGCTGCTCAGGATGAACCCCGACTGCATCTTCCTCCAGACTTCCTTCACAAAGGAACATTCCAGAAGGAGATGTGTTACAGTCTGAACCCGCCCCACTGCAGCCACTTCGAGGTGGCCCAGACTGAAGGATCTCACAGGCAGTGCCCTTCTCACCACCAGCCAAGCCATGTCTTGGTGCTTGTTGGAAAGTTCTGGCGATGAGGCATTCTGCCAAATGGCTTTGACAGTCTGCTCAGGGAACCGCTCAATAGTATCCGCCCTCTCCTTTTCCTGAAGGGTCTCAAAGACACTACATGCTGACCACTTCCTGATGGACTAGTGGTCAAAGGTGTTTTTCTTCATAAACTTCTCCATGAAGGACAGATGGTACAGAACGGTCCAACTACTCAGAGTGTTCCGCGGCAGCGAGGCCAGGCCCATCCTTCGCAACACCGGGGACAGGTAGAACCTCAGTACGCAGTGACACTTGGTGTTTGCGTACCGGGGATCCACGCACAGCTTGATGCAGCCACACACAAAGGTGGCCATCAGGGTGAGGGTGGCATTGGGTGTATTTTTTCCCCCATTGTCCAGATATTTATACAATGAGTCCCTTCGGACCCAGTCCATCTTTGACTTCCATAGAAATTGGAAAATGGCCTGGGTGACTGCAGTGGCACAGGTTCTGGGAATAGGCCAAACCTGTGCCATGTATAACAGCAATAACAGTGCCTCACACCTGATGACCAGGTTTTTTCCTGCGATGGAGAGCGACCGTAGCTTCCATCTGCCCAGTTTCTGCCTCACTTTGCAGATACGCTTCTCCCAAGACTTGGCACACGCCCCAGCCCCCACGAACCAAATACCCAGCACCTTCAGGTGGTCGGCCCTGATGATGAAGGGGATCGAGGATTGGTCGGCCCAGTTCCCGAAGAGCATGGCCTCGCTCTTGCCTCGGTTTACCTTTGCTCCTGAGGTCCGTTCGAACTGGTCACGAATGCACATGAGTCTGTGCACAGACAGCGGATCCGAGCAGAAAATGGCGACGTCATCCTTGTACAGGGAAGCCTTAACCTGCAGGCCCCCACTGCCAGGAATAGTCACCCCTCTCAGGCTCGCATCCTTCCTGATGGATTCGGCAAATGGCTCTATGCAGCACACAAACAAGGCAGGAGAGAGAGAGCAGCCCTGCCCTGACTCCAGATCTGACTGGGAAGCTATCTGATTCCCACCCGTTGATTGAGACTGCACTGACAATGTTGGTGTAGAGCAGCCTGATCCAATCGCAGATTCAATCTCCAAAGCCCATTTTGGAGAGAACATCTCTCATATACCTGTGTGATATCCTGTCAAAGGCTTTCTCCTGGTCCAGGCTGATCAGGCAGGTGTCCAACCCTCTGTCCTGCACATAGGCGACCGTATCCCTGAGGAGTGCGAGACTCTCAGCGATCATCCTGCCCGGCACAGCTTCCACAAGCACCTTATGCTGTCCCAATGTCTGATATGTTCAAACAAACCATTCCCACTGAGTCCTGTCAGGGGCATTGACCCTTCAAAAATCTTCCCCTTTTACTTTGTGGATGTGGTTAATTACAGAATTGGTACAGTGCAGGAAGGGACCATTCAGCCCATCAGTGCTCCCTGAGCATTTTAACTCAGTGTCACTACCTTCTCATTTCCTCATAACCCTGTACATTGTTTCTATTTGAATAATTATCCACACCCTGTTTAATGTGGAAATTTAATCTTTCTCCACCACACCCCCAGGCAGTGCATTCCAGGCCTGAGCCACTCACTGAGTCAAAATCTTTCCTCTCATCTTGAATTTGCTTGTTTTGCAAATTCCTTTAAAAC
>NW_025214718.1:17438-23728 GCF_004010195.1 Chiloscyllium plagiosum | reverse complement strand
GATATATCAAAGAGTGTTACAGTGAGGGATGTGGGGTATATCAAAGAGTGTTACAGTGAGGAGCGTGGGGTATATCGTAGAGTGTTACAGTGTGGGGTGTGGGATATATCAAAGAGTGTTACAGTGAGGGATGTGGGGTATATCGGAGAGTGTTACAGTGTCGGGTGTGGGATATATCAGAAAGTGTTCCAGTGAGGGAAGTGGGATGTATCAGAAAGTGTTACAGTGTGGTGTGTGGGGTATATCAGAGAGTGTTAGCGTGAGGTGTGTGGGGTATATCAGACTGTTACAGTGAGGGGCGTGGAGTGTATCAGAGTTGTTACAGTGAGGGGTGTGGGGTATATCAGAGAGTGTTACAGTGAGGGATGTGGATTGTATCGGCGTATGTGACTGTGAGTGTTTTGGGGTGTATCAGACAGTGTTACAGTGAGGGGTGTGGGGCATCTTGGAGAGAGTTGCCGTGAGGGGTGTGCGGTGTATCAGAGCGTGTTACCAGGTGGGGTGTGGGTATATCGGATGTGAGTGTTTTGGGGTGTATCAGACAGTGTTACAGTGAGGGGTGTGGGGCATCTTGGAGAGAGTTGCCGTGAGGGGTGTGCGGTGTATCAGAGCGTGTTACCAGGTGGGGTGTGGGGTATATCGGAGAGTGCTACATTGAGGGGTGTGGGGTATATCGGAGAGTGCTACAGTGAGGGATGTGTGATATATCAGAGAATGTTACAGTGAGGGATGTGCGGTATATCAGAGAGTGTTACAGTGAGGGGTATGGGGTACATCAGCGAGTGTTACTTTGAGGGATGTGGGTTGTATCGGAGAGTGTTACAGTGAGGGGTGTGGGCTATATCAGACAGTGTTACGTGACGGGTGTGGTGTATATCAAAGTGTTACAGTGAGGGGTGTGGGGTATATCAGAGCATGTTACAGTGAGGGGTGTGGAGTATATCAGAGAGTGTTACAGTGAGGGGTGTGGTGTATATCAAGAATGTTACAGTGAGGGGGGTGTCGTATATCAGAGAGTGTTACAGTGAGAGGTGTGGGGTGCATCAGGGACTTTTACAGTGAGGTGTGTTGAATATCTGAATGCTATAATGAGGGATGTGCAGTATTACAGCATGTTACAGTGAGAAACGTGTATGGCATGTCAGAGTGTTTTAGCGATGGGTGTTAGGGTATGTCATTAGAGTGAGGAGTATTAGGTATATCAGAGTGTTACCATGACATAGAGTGAGGTCTATCAATATGTTACAGTGAGCTGTATTGAGTTTGGGATGTGTATAGGACCCTCTGACAGTGCGGCACTCCCTCAGCACTGACCCTCTGACACTGCAGCACTCCCTCAGTACTGACCCTCTGACAGTGCCCACTCCCTCAGCACTGACCCTCTGACACTGCAGCACTCCCTCAGCGCTGACCCTCTGACAGTGCAGCTCTCCCTCAGCACTGACCCTCCGACAGTGCGGCACTCCCTGAGCACTGACCCTCTGAAGTGCGGCACTCCCTCAGTACTGATCCTCCGACAGTGCGGCACTCCCTCCGTACTGACCCTCTGAAAGTGCCCACTCCCTCAGCACTGACCCTCTGACAGTGCGGCACTCCCTCTGTACTGACCCTCCGACAGTGCGGCACTCCCTCTGTACTGACCCTCTGACAGTGCGGCACTCCCTCTGTACTGACCCTCTGACAGTGCGGCACTCCCTCTGGACTGACCCTCCGAAAGTGCGGCACTCCCTCTGTAATGTGCGGCACTCCCTCAGTACTGACCCTCCGACAGTGCCTACTCCCTCAGCACGGACCCTCCGACTGTGCCCACTCCCTCAGTACTGACCCTCCGACAGTGCCTACTCCCTCAGCACGAACCCTCCGACTGTGTCCACTCCCTCAGCACTGACCCTCCGACAATGCCCACTCCCTCAGCACTGACCCTCTGAGAGTGCCCACTCCCTCAGCACTGACCCTCTGACAGTGCGGCACTCCCTCTGAACTGCACTAGGAGTGTTATCCCGGAGTATTTTCTCCAGCTTGTAGAGTGGGACATTAACCCTTTCTGATCGAACGTTGAAGGAGTCCTCTGCTGAACTAAACGATTCCCTTTGGAGATTTATATCAGCCCCTCGAGCTAAGGAGAGGCTATTCCGCCCTTGCAGCCTGTCCTGAGACTGAACTTGATCAGGTTTGACATATATTTTATCTGTGTCTGTCTGCCCTTGTTCCCTTCACCCAGATTCCCTAACCCCTTACAAAAACCTTCCAATTAGATTTTGAAATTTCCCATTAAGCCTCTTGTTTGCAGAGACGTTTTCTGCTGTCACTCCTGGCTCAGACTTTAAGATTCCCGCTGATCATTCTGATGCCCCCCCTCCCCCGAACTCCACAAGGGACACGGCCAACTCTTTCTCTCACAAGATGGAACAACTCCTCTCAATCCACTGTTTTGAATCCTTTCATCATCCTTATCCCCGCAATTAATTTCCCCTTCAATGCAATAACCTCTGACCCAGCCTACAGGAGAACAGAAGATTCTCCTGTACTCCATTATGATCTGGACTTGCGTGCCTTTGGCCTTAGACCTTTGACCCCCCACGCAGACGAACGAGACATGTGACTCTGGACGTGTTCAATGAATCAGTTCACTTTATTTCCACCATGTTTTGACAACGCTCCGTTCCCGTAGCGACAGGAACCCAGTCCACAAGGCGTCGCTCTTTTACCAACCCCTCTGCCGTGGATCTACCCCCCAACGAGGCGACGGGGATACCCAGAACACCCTCAATTCTCCACCCATCGCTTTCTGAACCGACATCCGCGTACAGCTGCCATTTTTAATTTTCCCGCCTCCCAAAACCAGTCAGAAAGCAGCTTCAATGTTCCCCCCACCCCACCAGACAATCCTACTCACTGTTAAACGGGTGCTAGAGTAGGCCATTCAGCCCATCTGTGCACTGAGGAAAAGATACAGATTTCCTGTGCAGATAGCTCGGATTGGCTCCCAAATGGCTCCCCTCTGCCTGGAGGCCATTCCTTGATTCAACTTGTCCTGTCAGCTTCTGGGGGTGATAGATTTTCAGCAGGTGGGTGTCAGTGCTGTCCCACAAGGAGGCTGTTACTGAATTCTCTTGAGTAAGAACACCGTGTGGTGATCCCATTAAAATGTAGAAAGTCCTCACAGCGGGTAGATACAGGAAAGATCAACCAGCAGGCAGTGAGGGCTGCAGATGCTGGAGATCAGAGTCGAGACCGTGGTGCTGGAAAAGCGCAGCCAGGTCAGGCAGCATCCGAGGAGCAGGAGAGTCGACGTTTCGGGCAAGAGCCTTTCATCAGGAGTCTGAAAAGATGTGTCCCCCTGACTAAGGAGGTCTCGAACATGAAGGCAGAGTCTCTGAATAAGTGGCAGGTCATTTCTGACTGAGCTGAGGAGGAATCGCTTCAACTTGAGGATGGTGCGGACCTTTGGAATTCTCAACCCCAGAGGGCGGTGGAATCATTGTTCCAGACAGAGATTTCCGGTTGTTAGGGGTGTCAACGGATATGGGGATGTTGTGGAGAAAATGGCACTGAGGGAGACAATCAGATTGTGGAGCAGGTTCGACCTTCATGCCCGTCTAGATTACAATCTCAACCTCTGGGCCTTGTCTAGACCCAGGCTTCCCTCATGGAACCTTCCCGTCCAACTCCTGCCTTTCCATTAGCCATCTCCTCCCATGTGACAGTCCGGACTGTGACAGCCTTCTGCAGCACATGGCCTCTGATCGGGATAGATCTGTAGATCTGTAAATCTAGCCGCTGATCCAGTTACCCTTCCCCTTGACCAAGCAGACACTGCTGGTCCCAGCGATTGTAATCAGTTTCTTGCCCCCATTGGAAAAAAACAGCACTGAATATTAAACAGAAAAGAAGACACACTGAATATTGAGTGGCACGGTGGCTCAGTGGTTAGCACTGCTGCCTCATGGCACCAGGGACCCGGGTTCGATTCCAGCCTCGGGTGACTGTCTGTGTGGAGTTTGCACATTCTCCCCGTGTCATAGAGTCATAGAGATATACAGCACAGGAACAGACCCTTCGGTCCAACTCATCCATGCCGACCAGATATCCCAACCTAATCTAGTCCTGTTTCCCAGCACTTGGCCCAAACCCCTCCCACTGATATACCCATCCAGATGCCTCCCAAATCCCACAATTGCACCAGCCTCCACCACCTCCCTGGTCGCCCATTCCACAGATGCACCACCCCCCCCCCTGCCCAAAAATGTTACCCCCCCAGGTCTCCCTTGCACCATTCCCTCCCACCCTAAACCTATGCCCTCTCGTTCTGGACCCCAACCCCAGGGGAAAGACCCTGCCCACCCACTCCATCCATGCCCCCCACGGCCCCACAGACCTCTATGAGGTCACCCCTCAGCCTCCAGGGAAAACAGCCTCTCCCTGTAGCTCAAATCCTCCAACCCTGGCGCCATCCTTGTAAATCTTTTCTGAACCCATTCAAGTTTCACAACATCTTTCCGATAGGAAGGAGACCAGAATTGCACGCAATATTCCAAAAGTCAGTGTGGGGTTCCTCCCACAATCCAAAGGTGCGCAGGTTACACTGGAATGACAATGTTAAATTGCCAAATAGTGTCTAGGGATGCGCAGGCTAGGTGGGTTAGCTACAGTAAATGTGGGATTACAGGGATACGGTGAGGGTCTAGACTTGATTGGCCAAGAACCCACTGAATATTTAACAATGTTGGATTGACCCCCTTTCCTCCTGGTAGCTTTCTCCCAAGATTGGTACATCCCTGCAGAACGATCACCACCAGTGGGTATCTGAGAGGGTGATAACTTGGAGCCCCATCCCAGGATCCATCCAAATGTTGGGGGAGCAGTATCCGAACGATTTATATTGGATTATTTGTCGCGCTGCGATTTCGAGTTTTCCAACGGAGCCCGGAGCAGCAGGGAGCTCAGGAGCAAGGGGGAGACCATGATGGACTTCTGTTATCCCATCCTCTGTGTGGCCCAAAAACTTGAGGAAGCTTTTTATAAGGAGCGCAGGAGTTGAAGGGGTGTAAGATACGCCGAGGTTAAGGATAGGGCTTGGAAGTGGATCTAATTAAAATTTATAGGGCTACGGAGATAGGGCTGGTGAACAGGGCTGACTGAGTGGCCTTTTCAGGAGCCAGCACAGACTCGATGGGTCGAATGGCCTCCTTCTCGACTGTAAACCTCTACGATTTTATAATTAGATGGATGTTTCACTGACCCGGTCGGTTGAATGGACTCTTTCTGTGCCAAGTCTCAGTTTTATTAAGCACTATCCCAGAGTGACAGCTGAGGGGTAACTGGGCAGGGGCTGTGAGATGGCTCCACCCCATCTCTGCCCCGGTATATCGCACTGCACCGAGGCAAACAAGTTCCATAATAGGGTTGCACGGTGGCACAGTGGTTAGCACTGCTGCCTCACAGCGCCAGAGACCCGGGTTCAATTCGCGCCTCGGGCGACTGTCTGTGTGGAGTTTGCACGTTCTCCCCGTGTCTGCGCGGGTTTCCTCCGGGTGCTCCGGTTTCCTCCCACAGTCCAAAGATGTGCAGGTCAGGTGAATTGGCCATGCTAAATTGCCCGTAGTGTTAGGTAAAAGGGGTGAATGTAGGGGTATGGGTGGGTTGCGCTTCGGTGGGTCGTGTGGACTTGTTGGGCTGAAGGGCCTGTTTCCACACTGTAAGTAATCTAATCTAATCTAAACAGCAGTTAGCTGACCTCAGTTGAGGAAGATTGTGACATTAACTACCCCTCCCCCCACCCCATGCATCATCTCCCTGTTGGGGAAGTGGGGGGTTGGTGTAATTAACTGGAATTGTGATTTGAGATGGTACAGACCAGGTATTTCCCACCCGCCTCAGTGATGGTACAGAAACACTCATCAAAGTTCCCCCTTGCCCCCCCCTCCCACTTCACTGATGGTACAAACCCATCTCTCCTCTTCACCTCTCAGTAATGGTACATACCTTCCCACCCTTACACCCCCTCCTCCATGTCATTGCACCCAGCAATAATGGTACAGACCCCAGACATCCATTCCCCCTCCCATCTGATATAATCCTGCAGATACTAGACCCCCATACCCACGCCCTCTCTCCCGACAGTAACAGACGGGTACAGACACCAGAATGCTATTCCCCCTCCCACCCAATATAATGGTGCAGATACCAGATCCGTATTTCTACACCCTCCCCCTGATGTTAACAGCACACACCCTAGATCTTCATTCCCCCCCAACAGTAATGGTACAGACCCCAGATCCCCATTCCCT
>NW_025214718.1:15252-16714 GCF_004010195.1 Chiloscyllium plagiosum | reverse complement strand
TAGTACAGACGCCAGACCCCCATTCCTCCCCCCACCCTCACACTCTTGCTCTGACCCATCACATTGGCCATGGACAGACGTTACACCCAAACTTTTCCTGAAGTCTCCCCCGTCCTGAGGCAGCAACCCCCCGTCCAGCGGTAGCGGGAGGCCGGAAGATTCCGGTACACGGCCTTGCTGTACGGGATAAAGCAGAGGCCAAGTTCCAGGCGCCGTGCGAGCCGACAGTAAGCAGCCAGAGCCAGGACTGCTAACGGTGTCACCAGGATGAAGCCCACCACCATCAGTGCAGTGGAACTGTTATCGTTCAGCAACTGCTTGCAGTGACTCGTCTGGGAGTTCAAAACCTGCAAGGGAGAGAGAGAGAGAGACAGCAGAGTTACAGAGGAAGTACATTATTAGAATTACAATAGTAATTACATTAGAGTTACAATCAGGTTACAGTGGAGTTATAGCAGTAGACAGCAGAGTTACAATAGAATCATAGTAACCCTAGAGCGTAGAAACAGGCCATTTGGCCCAACAAGTCCACACCAACCCTCCGAAGAGTATCCCACCCAGACCCATTCCCCTACCCTATTACTCTACATTTACCCCTAACTAATGCATCTAACCTACACATCCCTGAACCCTCCAAGGTCTCTTTGTTCAGCAACAATCCCCAGGACCTTACCATTCAGTGTATAAATAAGTCCTGGTAAGATTTGCTTTCCCAAAATGCAGCACCTCACATTTATCTAAATTAAACTCCATCTGCCACTCCTCAGCCCATTGGCCCAAACAGACAACTTAGCACAGCCGATTCACCCGGACCTGCATATATTCGGACTGTGGGAGAAAACCAGAGCACCACCGTGCAGACACGGGGAGAACATGCAAAGTGGACACAGAAAGTTACCCAAGGCTGGAATGGAACCCGGGTACCCTGGCGCTGGGAGGCAGCAGTGCTAATCACTGAGGCACTGTGCTGCCTGAAGTTTTACTAAAGAATTACAAAATAATTATAATGGAGTTGTGCTTGAGGTATGAGAGTCACAGTGAACATGCAATAGAATTACCACAGAGGTACACCAGATATACAGCAGAGGTGTACTGGGGTTACAATGAAATTACAGTAGTGCTACAAAAGTCACAAAAGAAACAGTCACAGTAGATTTGCAACAGAGATACTGTGGAGTTATAGAGTCATAGAGATGTACAGCACGGAAACAGACCATTCGGTCCAACCCGTCCATGCCGACCAGATATTCTAACTGAATCTAGTCGCGCCTGCCAGCACCCAGCCCATAGCCCTCCAAACTCTTCCTATTCATGTACCCATCCAGATGCCTCTTAAATATTGCAATTGTACCAGCCTCCACCACTTCCTCTGGCAGCTCATTCCATACACGTACCACCCTCTGCGTGAAAAGGTTGCCCCTTAGGTCACTTTTATATCTTGCCCCTCTCACCCTAAACCTAT
>NW_025214718.1:5613-14675 GCF_004010195.1 Chiloscyllium plagiosum | reverse complement strand
GCCAGTTCTGTATCCAAATGGCTAGTTCTCCCTTTATTCCGTCAGATCTAACCTTGCAAACCAGTCTCCTATGGGGAACCTTGTCGAACGCCTTACTGAAGTCCATATAGATCACATCTACTGCTCTGCCCTCATCAATCTTCTTTGTTACTTCTTCAAAATACTCAATCAAGTTTGTGAGACATGATTTCCCACACACAAAGCCATGTTGACTATCCCTAATCAATCCTTGCCTTTCCAAATACATGTACATCCTGTCCCTCAGGATTCCCTCCAACAACTTGCCCACCACCGAGGTCAGGCTCACTGGTCTATAGTTCCCTGGCTCGTCTTTACCGCCCTTCTTAAACAGTGGTACCACACTTGCCAACCTCCAGTCTTCTGGCACCTCACCTGTGAATATCGATGATAAAAATATCTCAGCAAGAGGCCCAGCAATCACTTCTCTAGCTTCCCACAGAGTTCTCGGGTACACCTGATCAGATCCTGGGGATTTATCCACCTTTAACTGTTTCTAGACATGTTACAGCAGAGGAACAGCTTAGTTATGATGGAATTACAATAGAGTTACAACAATGTTCCAATGGAGTTAAAGCAGAGATAAACTAGTCTTAGAGCAGAGTAGAGATATAGCAGAGGTATAATGGAGTTAGAATGGACATACCAGCATAATAATGAAGTCATAACAGTGTTAAAATGAACTTAGAACAGAGTTACAATGGGGCTAAAGCAAACTGGGCTTATGACAGAGTCACAACAGAATGAGAAAAGAGTTACAGCAGGGTTAAAATCGAGTCACAGGAGGAGTATATCAGAGCTACAACATAGTTATGGCAATGTTGCAGCTGAATTACAACAGATCGACAGCAGAGTTACAATAGAGTGGGAAAGGCCACACCTGGAATATTGTGCATCGAAACAACAAAATGCTGGAGATCACAGTGGGTCAGGCAGCATCCATGGAGAGGGAGCAAGCTAACGTTTCCAGTCTCAACAGCTCTTCATCGGAGCTGTTTCCAGTACAGCTTCCAGCATCTGCAGTAATTTGCTCCAACACGGGAACATTGTGTGTGGTTTTGGTCCTCTTGTCCGAGGAGAGATCGAGTCAGTTTAGAATTGTATCCACTGGAGTTTGGAAGAATTGGGGGAATTCATAGCAACTTATAAAATTCCAACAGGACGAGACAGGTTAGATGGAAGAAGGGTGTTCCCGATACTTCGGGAGTCTAGAACCAGGAGTCTTTTTTTAAAAATTCACTCTTGACACGTAGGCATCGCTGGCTGTGTCCAGCATTTATTACCCATCCCTAGTTGCCCCTTGGGAAGGTGGTGGTGAGCTGCCTTCTTGAACCCACAATATCCTCAGGATGGAAATTCCAGGATTTTGACCCAGCGACGGTGAAGGAACAGTGATATATTTCCAAATCAGAATGGGGAGTGTCCTGGAGGGGAACTTGCAGGGGGTGATGTTCACATTTACCTGCTGCCCTTGTCCTTCCAGTTGGAAATAATTGGAAGGTGCTGTCAGAGAAGCCTTGGTGAGTTTCTGCAACGCATCCTATAGCACACACTGCTGCTACTGAGCGTCGGTGAGGGAGGGGGTGGATGTGGTGCCAATCAAGCGGGGGCTGCTTTGTCCTGGATGGTGTCGAGCTCCTTGAGTGTTGTTGGGGCTGCCCCCATCCAGGGGCAAGTGGGGAGTATTCCCTCACCCTCCTGACCTGTGCCTTGTCGATGGTGGACAGACTTTGGGAAGTTTTAAGAATGAGGGATAAAACTTTTAGGACTGAGGGGAGGATAAATTTCTTCACACACAGAGAGTCGTGAGTCTGTGGCATTCAGTGCCACAGAAAATGGTTGTGGCCAAACCACAATGTGTTTACAAGAAGAAGACAGATAGAGCTCTGTGGCTAAAGGGATCAACAGATATGTGATGATGACATTGAGCCCATGTTGAATGGTCGAACAGTCTCACTTGCTCCTACTTTCTGTGTTTCTATAAGATGCAGCAGGGCTATGGCTGAGTTACATGGAATTGCAGCAGAGTGACAATAGGGTTGAAACACAACAGAATGACAACAGCATTGGGACAGGGTTACAATGGAACCATAGGAGTGGTTCATCAGTAACTGCAGGTGTTGTGGCAAGTTACAACTGAGTTACTAAGGAGTTTGTGTACATTCACAATAAAATCACAACAGGCATCTATGGGGTCTACAGGAAGCAGACAGACCTGTGTGGGACTCAGGTAGGGACAGACAGACTGGGAGCACAGCTGTTTCCAAAACATTGAAGGATATTATCCCAGACTGGCACACGGATGATTGGTGGATAGCTCCCTCTTGTCTGTTTAGACTGGATACTGATTGGAAGTTAAGATCCTCAATACAGGGGTGGTTAGCACTGCTGCCTTACAGCACCAGGGACCCAGGTTCGATTCCACACTGTCTGGGTGGAGTTTGCACATTCTCCCTGAATCTGCATAACTCCTCTCCAGGTGCTCCTGTTTCCTCCCACAGTCCAAAGATGTGCAGGTCAGGGTGGATTGGCTGTGGGAAGTTGCCCCATAGTGTCCAGGGATGTGCAGGCTAGGTGGGTTAGCCGTGGGAAATGCAGTTATAGGGCGGAGGGGGTGGTGGGTCTGAGTGGGATACTCTGCAGAGGGTCAGTGTGGACTCGAGGGGGGGGGGGGGGGGGGTTCCGTGATACGGCTTCATCAGATAATTAAATATTTAGAACTTATAAAGTCCATTTCTTCACTTGATCGAGTTATTGTATGAGGTTCTGGGAGCTTGTCTGTTGGTCTATACATCTGCAAGACTGCAAATTCTATTTAAGTCAGGGACGTGTGGGAAGTTCAGGCCATCCTGCACTCGCCTTTTATCACTCAAAACCCTACAGAATACTGACCCCAGTTTGCTCCCCATCCCAGAAGTAATCTAGTCAACCCCTGTTGCACTCCCTCTATACCCAATGTTTCGGGGAGGTCTCACTAAGGCTGTCCATGCAGCAGGTTACCTTTAATCCTAGATCTAAGTCCTCTCCATTCACTTGCTGCACTTTCGTGTTCACTCTGAGTGACTTTTGGACAAGCACACTTCCCGGCCTCTCGCCATGAAAGAAATGTGCTGTTTTTCTGTTTCTTCTTCTTACAATCACACATTTTCCCAGCATATTCCCTCTGCTCAGGACTCCCGTCCGCCCACTGAGACCCCTTCTCCAGCCTCCAACACACCCCATCCACCTGGACACCCCATGCTGGCCTCTTGACCTCTTCATTTCCAACTGTCGCCGTGACATTGACCACCTCAACCTGCCGCCGGGACATTAACTGCCTCAACCTGTCTAGCCCCCTCCCCCACTCCCACCCCTCACCCTCACAACGCGCAGCCCTCCACTCCCTCTGCTCCAATCCCAACCTCACCATCAAGCCAGCAGATAAAGGGGGCGCAGTGGTAGTCTGGCGCACTGACCTCTACACCGCTGAAGCCAAACGCCAACTCGAAGACACCTCTTCCTACCACTCCCTCGACCATGACCCCATTCCCCTATCACCAAACCATCATCTCCCAGACCATACAGAACCACATCATCTCAAGAGATCCCCCACCCACAGCTTCCAACCTCATAGTCCGGGAACCCCCCACTGCCTGGTTCTACCTCCTTCCCAAGATCCACAAGACCGACCACCCTGGCCGACCCATGGTCTCAGCCTGCTCCTGCCCCACCGAACCCATCTCTACCTACCTCGACACTATCCTATCCCCCCTAGTCCAGGAACTCCCCATGTGTTCAGGACACCACCCACACCCTCCACCTCCTCCAAGACTTCCATTTCCCCGGCCCCCAACGCCTCATCTTCACCATGGATATCCAATCCCTCTACACCTCCATCCGCCATGACCAGGGCCTCCAAGCCCTCCGTTTCTTCCTCTCCCGACGTTCCCAACAGTACCTTCCACTGACACTCTCATTCATTTGGCTGAACTGGTCCTCACCTTCAATTTCTCCTTCCAATCATCCCACTTCCTCCAGACAAAAGGTCCCGACGTTCCCAACAGTACCCCTCCACCGACACTCTCATTCGTTTGGCCGAACTGGTCCTCACCTTCAATTTCTCCTTCCAATCATCCCACTTCCTCCAGACAAAAGGGGTAGCCATGGGCACCCACGTGGGCCCCAGCTATGCCTGTCCCTTCTTCGGCTACATAGAACAGTCCATCTTCTGGAGTTACACTGGCACCAAGCCCCACCTTTTTCTCTGTTACATCGATGACTGCATCAACGTCACCTCGTGCTCCCACAAGAAAGTTGAACAGTTCATCAGCTTCACCAACACATTCCACCCTGACCTTAAATTAACTTGGACCATCTGACACCTCCCTCCCCTTCCTGGACCTCTCCAGTCCCATCAATGGTGACCGGCTCAACACTGACATCTGCTACAAACCCATCAACTCCTCCCACCCTGCTTCCTGCAAAAATGCTATCCTGTATTCCTACCTCCTCCGCCTCCGCTGTATCTGCTCCCAGGAGGACTAGTTCCACCACAGAACACAACAGATGGCCTCCTTCTTTAAAGACTCCAATTTCCTTTCCTACCTGGTTGAAGATGTCCTCCAACGCATCTCATCCACTTCCAGAACCTCTGTCCTCGAACCCCACCCCTCCAACCACAACAAGGACTGAACACCCCTGATCCTCACCTTCCACCTCACCAGAGATATATTTCTCTCCCCACCCTATTTGTGTTCTGTAAAGACCATTCCCCCCTCATGATTCCCTCGTCAGGTCCACCAACCCACCCTCCCTCCTGGCACCATCCCCTGCCACCACAGGAATTGCAAAACCTGCGCCCACACCTCCCCCCCTCACCTCCATCCAAGACCCCAAAGGATCCTTCCACATCCGACAGAAACTTATCTGCACATCCAAACATGTCATCTACTGTATCCGTTGCTCCCGATGAGGTCTCTACATTGCGGAGACAGGACGTCTACTTGCAGAGCGCTTCAGGGCACATCTCCGGGACACCCGCACCAATCAACCCCACCGCCCCGTGGCTGAACACTTCAACTCCCCCTCCCGCTTCACCAAGGACATGCATGTCCTTGGTCCTCTCCACCGCCACTCCCTTACCACCTGATGCCTGGAGGAAGAACGCCTCATCTTTCACTTCGGGAACCTTCAACCATATGGGATCAATGTGGATTTCGCCAGTTTCCTTATTTCCCATCCCCCCCCATCTTATCCCAGATCCAACCTTCCAACTCATGACCTATCCCACTTGTCCCATCTATCCTCTCTGACCTATCACCTTTACCCTCACCTTCATCCACCTATTGCACTCTCAGCTACCTTCCCCTCAGCCCCACCCCTTCCTATTTATCTCTCAGTCCCCTTGGGCTCTACACCACTCTTCCCTGATGAAGGGCTTTTGCCCGAAACGTCGACTCTCCTGCTCCTCGGATGCTGCCTAACCTGCTGTGCTTTTCCAGCACCACACTTTTCTACTCTGGTCTCCAGCATCTGCAGTCCTCCCTTTCCAGTTTACTGCCAGACCAAATCTCAGCAAGTCTGGCAGTAGACTGGAAACATTAACTCCATATGCTCTCCACAGATGATACCTGACCTACTGAGATTTTCCAGCAGTTTGTATTCTTGTTGAAAATGTTACAATTGGTCCCCACGTTCCAAACATTTATACAGATGATGAACAGTCGCAGACCAAGCACTGACGGTTATGATAAGGTGGTGTGTGTATGGAATGAGCTACCAGAGGATGTGGTGGAGGCTGGTACAATTGCAACATTTAAGAGGCATTTGGATGGGTATATGAATAGGAAGGGTTTGGAGGGATATGGGCCGGGTGCTGGCAGATTGGGTTGGGATATCTGGTCGGCATGGACAGGTCGGGCCGAAGGGTCTGCTTCCGTGCTGTACATCTCTATGACTCTATGACCTCACTGGGTACAGCCTGCCCATAGAATCGTAGACAACTTCAGCACCGAGGAAGGCTCTCTGCCATCCTGAGATTGATCTGCTTCCTCTCTCTCAATCCATATCCCAATCCGACGTGCTCTACTTTTGATCAGTAACATCCTCTGCTGAAAATCCAACTAAGCCACATCCACTGACTCTCTGGTACCTATGCCACAAAGTTACATCCTGAAAGACTCCAAGATTGTCAAACATGATTTCCTCAGGATTGGCCACGGGAAATTACCCCATAATGTTCAGGGATGTGTGGGTTAGGGTGTATTGGCCATGCTAAATTACCCCACAGTGTTCAGGGATGTGTAGGTTAGGGTGGATTGGCCATGGGAAATTGCCCCATAGTGTTCAGGGATGTGCAGGTTAGGGTGGATTGGCCGTGCTAAATTACCCCATAGTGTTCAGGGATGTGTAGGTTAGGGTGGATTGGCCGTGCTAAATTACCCCATAGTGTTCAGGGATGTATAGGTTAGGGTGGATTGGCCATGCTAAATTACCCCATAGTGTTCAGGGATGTGTGGGTTAGGCGCATTAGTCAGGGGTAAATGTAGAGTAATACAGTAGGGGAATGGGCCTGGGTGGGATACTCTTCGGCGGGTCGGTGTGGACTTGTTGGGCCGAAGGGCCAGTTTCCATGCTGTAGGGATTCTAATTCTTAAAAACAAAAATCAGCTGTGACCGGATTTATTTGGCTCAAGGGGCAGAATGGTCTAACTTTGGACTTTTGTACAATGGAGTCAGAGTTACGGTTAAATTACAGCACAGTCATGGCAAAATCTGAACAGAATTGCCTCCCTGACATAAGACTCCGTGACTTTCAGGATTTCGGGAAAGTGATCATCTCCCAATCGTCCGAAACTGCCTGGAGTTTTCGGATTGTTTCTACATCTTCACTTGTGTTAGAAAATCTTCACAGGAACTTTCTGGAAAAAAAACTAACAGACAGACAGAGAGAGAGAGAGAAATAAAGGAAGGTTGACTGACTATAGGAAGCTTCCATCGTCCATTCACTAGTCTGAGTCAGAATATCCAGATTATTGATGGTTTACCACAAACTGTCATTTGCTGTCAATGTGGAAGTGCTGGAAATAGCAGTTCAGGGAAAACTGAAGATTACAAATTGGTTCCACGGCAACTGTCTTCGACCAATGTCTATCTAAAGCTCCACAGGGCTGCATCCTCTTTCCCGCATCAGATAAAGAGTCAAATATGAGTTTTAAATACAGAAACCACAGGCCGGAACTCTGTCAGTTTCTTATCCATTCATTTAAAAGGCCTAGGGCCCAGGCCTCAAGCTTCAGCACTTAGGCCTCAGTCCTGTGTGCTTAGGCCTTACAGCCAATGCCCCAGTGCCCAGGCCTCAGGACCTAGGCCTCAGTGCCTAGGCCTCAAGGCTCAGACCTCAGGCCTCAGGCTCATTCTCTAGGCCGAAGCTGCTTCTCTATAGGCCAAACTTCCCCCTTTCCCGATAGGTAGATCCTCCAATTCTCCATAGGTTCTCCCTCTTTCCTTGGCCAAGGGGAATCTCCTGCCCAGGCTGAAGCTCGCCGCAGTAAAACTGCAAATGACCCATAAAGGCCCGACTAGGCAGGTACCACAAAATGGAGCACTAGCACTTTCATTTCTCACAGATACTTGCTTCCCCACCCCCCCCCCACCCCCAACCCCATCCCTCGGCCAAGGCTTACCCTCGGTGAAATTTGTCCTCTGCCTCAGCTGTGAGTGGCTTCCCCACTGATTCCCAGCAGTCTCCGGGGTGAGGGAGGTGCGGGTGGAGGGAATTGTTTGTTAGCTAAGGGGATGAAGCTGGGAAAGAGGATGTAGGGCACCGGGTTCCTCAATCACCGGGTAAACCAAAAAGATAACCACCAGGCTGAGCATTTTGCTGTCCTTTCAAAACCCTGGATAGCTTCATTCCTCTGAGAGCAGGCATAGGCGAGGGCAAGGAATTCAATCTCAAATCACAGGCCGGGTGAAGCCCAGACCTCGCTGATCTCACTCCGCCCTTCACTGGAATCCATAAGAGCCAAGTGTGGGGTTGGGGGGGGGGGGTTGGAGGGGGCTGGGATAATTCCCTGACATCTCAGAGGCTCCTCCGCCCCAGGAGTGCTGGGTGGAGGAAGGTAGAATAGAAGATTGAATTGCTGCAGCATGGAAACAGGCTTTTTGGCCTACTGAGTCCACACAGGCCCTCTGAGGAGCATCCCACCCAGAGTCACCCGCAATCCCCTCCCCCTCTATCCTTTCCCTGCAACCCTGCATTCCCCACCGACAATCCACCCTGACCTGCACGTCTTTGGACTGTGGGAGGAAACCGGAGCACCCGGAGGAAACCCACACAGACACGGGGGAGAATGTGCAAACTCCACACAGTCAGTCGCCTGAAGCTGGGATCGAACCCAGTTCCCTGGCGCTGTGAGGCAGCAGTGCTAACCACTGAGCCTTCTGTGGAGTTCCCTCTGTGAGAGCACTCGGCCCATCTGCTCCATGCTGGTTTTCCATCTCCCCCCTCGGTCTCTCCTCCTATTCCTTTCTCCCTGGTGTGGTCTATCCTACAATGTACTGATACTATTCCCCTCGAACACACTCCTCTTTCTCTCTGGAGTAAAGACCTTCCTCCCGAACTCCCGGTGGGATTTATTTAGGGACTGTCTGCGGTCGGTCGCCCTCAGTTCTGGTCTCCCACACCAGTGGAAACCCTCCATCTCTTTAAAGACCTCGGTCAGCCTTCCCTCCACCACTCCCAGAGAAAAAGAGTTCCGTCCCCTTCAACCTTCCCTGACATTCAGACTCTGGCCATCCCGGAAAACCGTTCTCAAGATGGAGACCAGAACTGTTGCCACGTTCTATGCAACGACTCAGCAGCTTTCAACACCTTTAGCCAATGGGAGTACAGTTGTAATGCAGGAGACATAAGTCTGTACACAGCAAGATCCCACATTGCAGGCTTACCTCGATGATGTCAAGCATGTCTGGGGTGGAAAGGACACCTGCAGACCTCAGGTACATCACCCAAGCAAACATGCATCTGGATCACAGTGCGGCCAGATGCAATCTGAACAGGACCC
>NW_025214718.1:0-1589 GCF_004010195.1 Chiloscyllium plagiosum | reverse complement strand
GAAAAGGTACGGCCACTCAACTCGGTCAAATGCCTTCTTTGCATCTAAAGAAATCACCAATCCCTGTATTAACTGCTGTTGGCATGCTTGAATTACGTTAAGCAGCCTCCTAACATTATTGGAGGATCTGCGACCTTTTATGAAGCCCGTCTGATCCTTTTTAATAGAGGGTAACACAGTCTCCAGCCTTAACGCAAGAGCCTTAGAGAGGATCTTAAAGTCCACATTTAAGAGCGAGATGGGCCTGTATGAAGCACAGTCTTCCGGATCCTTCCCTTTTTTAAGGATAAGTGAAATATTGGCCTCTCTCAGAGATGGTGGGAGACAAACATGACTATGAATCATTAAACATATTCAGCATCGGGCCTGACAGTATACTTATAAATTCCTTATAGAATTCACTGGAAAGTCCATCAGGACCGGGCGCCTTTCCTCTCTGAAGCTGCCTCACAGCTTCCTGCACTTCTTGCTCTGATAATGGGGCATTGAGAAAGGACTGTTGTTCGGGAGTCACACCCGGGAGCTTCAGATCTCTAAAAAAGGATTCCATTTTGGCCTGCCCCTCCTCACAATTCTCAGACGGAGATAACTTAGAGTAGAATCTCTGGAACGCCACATTAATCTTTTTAGAATCACATGTTAGGTTCCCAGACCCTTCCCTAATTGTTGTAATGGTTTGTGGGGCACTTCTCTTTCTGGCAAGGTATGCTAAGTATTTGCCTGGCACCTTTAATGTTAAATGAGAGCAAGTGATACAGTGAGTCACTTTGATAACTTGTCAGTTAAGCACAAAGCTCATTGAGGCTGTGCCCAGCCACCTAGTTGTATTACTCTAGTGGTTATCAAACTGGAGTCAGAAGGCCACCAGGTGTGCAGAAAGAAAATACAAACAAAATAAAATGCAAGCTGTCTGTGTTGTATAAGTTAACAGTAATTGATAGTCCCATACCAATAGCTGAAGAGGTGGCCTCTCCTAAATCTGCTGAATACTCGCCCTTTTTTGTGAACGTGGATACCACTGTTGCCTCAGCCTTGAATCTCACATTTATGATATGTTGGACTCGGGTGGGTAAAGTTTAAAAAAAAAAAATCACAACACCAGGTTATAGTCCAACAGGTTTATTTGGAAGTGCAAGCTTTCAGAGCGCCGCTCCTTTGTCAGGTAGCTAATGGGACAGAATCACAGGACACAAAATTTATAGTAAAAGATCAAAGTGTCATACAACTGATGTGATGTATTGAGCAAACCTAGTTTGCTGTTAAGTCTTTATTCACTTAGAATAGGGATGAAGATTTCGATTGATTAATATGTAAATTCCAGAACTTCTTTAAAATCACAGTCCTGACACAACTTAAGGTTCTTTCAGTCTCACACTTATATTTGCAAGGAAGGGAGGTTGAAGCCAGCTTCTGCTGTGATACTAAGGTGAATTCAATTTGGGTTTGTACAGGGACTTTGAACTATTATAATGCTGTCTGGCCTGATGAGCACTGCCATTGCTTTCTGTTCATATAATCTCTTTAAGACTCTTTTATTTGTGGAAAATTTGACTTGGTTAAAGTTTGTGCCGTTTTGCAGTAATGTTACT
>NW_025214717.1:46861-49943 GCF_004010195.1 Chiloscyllium plagiosum | reverse complement strand
ACTGAAGAGACAGTGGGTCCGAAGCACAAAGGCACTGATGGGGCCCACAGCATGCAGCCAGTACCTGGATATCGTAAACTGGTTTAGAAGATGGGATAGCTGCAAACTGTCGGTAATCAAACTTCTTTTCTGACCAGGACTGTAAGGTACAGTAAAGAGGAGTGAGAACAGGATGGAGAAACATCTAAATAAATGCAAAATACTGCAGATGCAGCAATATCCCACATTGCTCTGTCGGTGCTAGATACGTGAAGGATGCAATAACATAGACAGCTATGTCTACAGCCAGACAGAGGCATCCATTTACACATACGCACTCCCACACCACCCCCCCACAATAGGGGAGAGAGCCTCTTCCCAAAACATGATACATTGAACGTAGAACAGTACAGCATAGTACAAACCCTTCAGCCCACAATGTTATGCCAAGCATTTAACTTAATCTAAGAGCACCCCTCAATTTACTGCCGTCCATGTGCTTGTCTAGCAGATGCTGAAATGTTCCTAATGTCTCTGACTCTACCACCACCACTGGCAGTACATTCCACACACCCACCACTCTCTGTGTAAAGAACCTACCTCTGACATCTCCCCGAAACCTTCCTCCAATCACTGTAAAATGATGCCCACTCATGCTAGTCATTTCTGCCCTGGGGAAAAGTCTCTGGCTATCTATTCTATCTCTGCTTCTTATCATTTTGCACGTCTCTATCAAGTCACCTCTCTTCCTCCTCCTCTCCAGCATGAAAAGCCCGAGCTGACTCAACCTTTCTTCATAAGACAAGCCCTCCAGTCCAGGCAGCATCCTGGTAAATCCCCTCTGCAATCTCTCTAAAACATCTACATCCTTCCTCTAATGAGGTGACCAGAACTGGACACAATATTCCAAGTGTGGTCTAACCAGAGTTTTGTAGAGCTACAACAAAACCTCACGACTCAAACTCAATCCCCCTGTTAATGAAAGCCAAAACGCCATATGCCTTCTTAACAACCCTATCCACTTGGGTGGCAACGTGAGGGATCTATGTACATGGACCCCAACATCCCTCTGTTCCTCCACACTGCCAAGAATCCTGTCTGTATTCAGCATTCAAATTCGACCTTCCAAAATGTATCATTTTGCATTTATCCAGGTTGAACTCCATCTGTCACTTCTCAGCCCAGCTCTGTATCCTGTCAGTGTCTTGTTGTAGCCTGCCACAGCCCTCAACACTATCTACACCACCACCGACCTTTGTGTCATCAGCAAACTCACTAACCCACCCTTTCACTTCTTCATCCAAGTCATTTATAAAAATCACAAAGAGCAGAGGCCCGGGAACAGATCCCTGTGGGACACCACTGGTCACCGAGCTCCAAGCGGAATACTTTCCATCCACGACTACTCGCTGTCTTCTTTCGGCCAGCCAATTCTGTATCCAGACAGCCACATTTCCCTGTATCCCATACCTACTAACTTTCTGAATGAGCCTACTGTGGGGAACCTTATCAAATGCCTCTCTGAAATCCATATCATCACATCCACTGCTTGACCTTCAACCTGTCTCCTCGCATCCTCAAAGAACTCAATAAGGTTTGTGAGATATGACCTGCCCCTCACAAAGCAATACTATCTTTCATCAAACTGTTTTTCCAAATAGTCATAAATCCTATCTCTCAGAATCCTTTCCAGTACATTGCTTACCACAGACATAAGACTGACTGGTCTAATTCCCAGGGATTCCCTTATTCTCTTTCTTGAACAGAGAAACAACATTCATCTCCCTCCAATCAGCCGATATTACTCCCGTGGAGAGTGAGGATGCAAAGATCATCACCAAATGCGCAGAAATCTCATTCCTCGTTTCCCGTAGTAACCTTGGATATATCTGGCCCAGCCCTGGGGACTTATCTATGTTGATGTGTCCCAGAATTTCCAGCGCAACCACTTCCTCATTATCAATCTGTTCAAACCTATTAATCTGGTCCACAGTGTTCTCACTATCAACAATGCCCCTCTCTAGTGAATACTGAAGCAAAAAACTCAATTAGAACCTCCCCTACCTCTTCAGACTTCAGGCACAAGTTCCCCTCCACTATTCCTGATTGGCCCTACCCTCTCACTGATCATTGTCTTATTCCTCATGTACATGTAGAACACCTTTGGGATACATCTGTCAGTTAGACTCAGGAGACACAGAACATCAGGTAAATGGCAGAGATACACGTTGGCGGGGTGTGTGTGTGAGAGAGAGAGAGAGAGAGGTGGAGGAACCCCCCCATACCCCCACCCGAGTGAGAGGTGCAATGAGAGATAGGGGGCTCCATGGGGTGGAATTGTGGGGGAAGGTCTTGGGGAGGGTAAAGCACTGGGGCAGGTGGAGGGACAGAGGGCCACCCCAATGCTGCAGGAGGAAACAGTCAGTCAGTCATTTTATCATCAACATTTTACTGAACCCTCTGGGTGTACTCACCAGCCTCCCAGGTGATGTGACGCTGCGAGGGCTGTGATCTGGAATACAAACAGTTCAAGAGTTAGTGGGGAATAGTTTACTGACCAGGAGCATGGTGGAATATCCACACCATGGGGCTGGGAATAGCACAGGGATCAGAGCTGGCTCCCTCACTGTTTGTGATATTCAGAAATAATACAGGGGAGGATCAGGAGGGAATGATAAGTCTGTGAATGACAGAATGATTGGCCAGGTGGTTGACAATGAGGAGGAAGGTGTTAGGTTACAGGAGGACAGAAATGGGTTGGTCCGATGGACAGATCAATGTCAGACAAGTTTAAACCCGATAAATGTGAGGGTATGCAATTCAGAAGAAGGAATAAGACAAGAGAGTATTCAATGAATGGCAGGACACGAGGAGGAACTGAGAGATCTTGGGGTGTTTGTGCACAGATCCCTGAAGGCAGCAGGACAGGTTCATAGGGCAGTTTGGAAGGAATACAGGACACTTACCGTTAACAGTCCAAGAATAGATTATAAGAGTAGGGAGGGTCATGTTGGAGCTGCACAGGACTTTGGTTAGATCACAGTTGGAGTACTATGTGCAGTTCGGGTCTCGACACTACAGGAGGGAGGGGGAAAGGGGGTGC
>NW_025214717.1:36843-43690 GCF_004010195.1 Chiloscyllium plagiosum | reverse complement strand
TGTACGTACCGTCCAGCGGGGTGGGGGAGGGGGTGGCAGCAGGTGAGGGGGACTCGGAGAGTTGGTCGAGGGGGCTGCGTTTCTTCGGCTCCTTTGATTTGGCGATGACCATTTGTGCTTTCAGTGCATCCTGCTCGAGGGATTTCATCCTGTGGGAGAGAAGGGGACAGCATTAATATCACCACGGGCAACGAGGGGTAGGGGGTCACAGAAATACCCGTGACTGTGTCACTGAGGGAGCTTACTGTGTGTGTATGTGTGTGTGAGAGAGACAGAGAGTGTGTGTGAGGGTGCCTGTGTGCGCGCGCACGCGCAGGGGTGTACTCCAATCTCCCCAGCACCATGGGCTATACACCCACTGTGTTCCATCCACACCCAACTCCTGAATGTGATAATACTGACCTTCCCCATGACCTCAACAGCCAAAGCTGTCAAGGCAGAGTCTCTGAACCCAGGCCAAATCAAGTCAAAATGCAGGAGATCACTGCTTTCCCATTTACGACTAATCAGCCCATCTATATCCTGCTCTTATCTCAGGTTAGCCGCCTCACCATTAACCACACCACCATACTTCGTACCATCTACAAACTGACTGATCAACTCGGCTGCTCCCCCCACCCCTGGGGGAAAGGCACAGCCGGTCAGGCAGCATCCGAGGAGCAGGAGAGTCAATGTTTCCAGCATAAGCTCTTCCTGATGAAGAGCTTTTGAGTCCTATCCCTAGCATCTGCAGTCCTCACTTTCTCTTGCTTTCATTTACATGAGGAAAGAGGCAGACTTGATTAGGGAGCTGACAGTGAAGGGACCTCTAGGCGGCAGGGACCATGATATGATAGATTTCCCCCTGCAGTTTGAGAGGGAGAAGCAGGAATCAGATGTAACAGTATTACCACTGAGAGTAACTTACAGAGGCCTGAGGCAGGAGCTGGCCAGAGTGGCTTGGAAGGGGGGTGGGGTGGGGGGTGGCTGAGCAGGGAAGACGGTGAAGCAGCAAGGGCAGGAGTTTCTGGGGATAATTCGGGAGGGACAGCAGAAATACATCCCAAGGAAGGAGGAAGATCCTGACGGGAGGCTGAGGTAACTATGGCTGATATAGGAAGTCAATGACAGCAAGAAAACCAAAGAAAAAGATACGATGTGGTTAAGGTAAGCCGGGGACTGGGAAGCCTTTAAAAACCAGAAGGTAAAATCAGCTTATTGGGATTGTATTATAGGCCCCTTAATAGTCAAAGGGAAATTGAGAAACAAACTTGTAAGGAGATCTCAGCTATCTGTAAGAATAATACGGTAGTTATGGTGGGGGATTTTAACTTTCCAAACATCGACTGGGACTGCCACAGTGTTAAGGGTTTAGATGGAGAAGAATTTGTTAAGTAGGTGCACGAAAACCTTCTGATTCAGTATGTGGATGCACTTGCTAGAGAAGGTGCAAAACCTGACCTCCTCTTGGGAAATAAGGCAGGGCAGGTGACTGAGGTGTCAGTGGGGGAGCAACTTGGGGCCAGCGACCATAATTCTTTTAGATTTAAAATCATGATAGAAAAGGATAGACCAGATCTAACAGTTGAAGTTCTAAATTGGAGGAAGGCCAATTTCGACGGTATTAGGCAAGAACTTTTGAAAGCTGATTGGGGGCAGATGTTCGCAGGTAAAGGGACGGCTGGAAAATGGGAAGCCTTCAGAAATTAGATAACAAGAATCCAGAAAAAGTATATTCCTGTCAGGGTGAAAGGAAAGGCTGGTAGGTATAGGGAATGCTGGATGACTAAAGAAATTGAGGGTTTGGTTAAGAAAAGGAATAAAGCATATGTCAGACAGGAGAGTCTAGTGCACCTAACGATGTTTTGGGCATAAGCCCCGATTGAAGGGCTTATGCCTGAAACGTCGATTCTCCTGCTCCTCAGTTGCTGCCAGACCTGCTGCGCTGTTCCAGCACCACACTCTCAACTCTGATCTCCAGCATCTGCAGTCCTCATCTTCTCCTATAGACAGGATTGATCGAGTGAATCCTTAGAGGAGTATAAAGGCAGTAGGAGTATACTTAAGAGGGAAATCAGGAGGGCAAAAAGTGGATATGAGATAGCTTTGGAAAACAGAGTTAAGGAGAATCCAAAGGGTTTTTACAAATACATTAAGGAGAAAAGGGTAACTAGGGAAGAGAATAGGGCCCCTCAAAGTTAGCAAGGCGGCATTTGTGTGGAGCCACAGGAGATGGGGGAGATAAAGTGATTGCTGGGCCTCTTGCTGAGATATTTGTATCATCGATAGTCACAGGTGAGGTGCCAGAAGACTGGAGGTTGGCTAACGTGTACATCGCTATGACTGTATGTAACCAAAAAACCAATAAGGGGTGAATAAGATTAAATTTGAGAGTGAGCTAGCTAGCATAATAAAAAAAAGCCAAGAGATTTTTTTGAAGATATCTAAAAGGTAAGAGAGGCAAGAGTGGATATGGGACTGCTGGAAGCCGAGGTAGTAATGGGGAAGAGAGAAATGGCAGAGGAACTGAGCCAGTACGTTGCTTCAGTTTTCACGGTGGAAGACCCCAGCAACACACCAGAACTTCAAGAGAATCAGAGGGGCACAGGCCATCACTAAGGAGTTCCCGGGGTTCTGAATGAGAAAGCTGAGGAGATTGGAGAGACATTGGTGTGATCTTTCAGGAATCACGAGTCAGGGATGGTCCCAGAGGAAACTGGGAAAGGGCTAATGCAACACCCCTGTGTAAGAAGGGAGGGAGGCAGGAGACAGGAAACTATAGGCCGGTTAGCCTGAGCTCGATCATTGGGAAGATTTTAAAGTCCATTATTAAGGACGAGATTGTGGAGTATTTGGAAGTGTAACAGAATGCTAAGAGGCATTTACAATTTTGAGGGGTTTTGACAGAACAGTTCAGGGGAAACTGTTTCCTTTTATCGATGAGCTGATAATCAGCAATCACAGATTTAAAATAATGCACTAAAACCATGGAAAAGAACAGTTGGTAATATCTGGAAAGTACCTGCTGAAATGCTGCCTGAAGAGAGCTTTCAAAAGGCAATTAGACACGAAAGTGACAACATCCTGGGTTTTGGGACAAACTTGAGCAATTCTTCTGGAGTCAGCAGAGTATGATAGGCTACAGGGTCTTCAGTTGTGTTTTATTAACGTGAATAAGGTACAGTGATCAATACAGACTGGATCAAGTCAAATGATCTCCGATGAGGTAATGGAGTGTGTCAATGAAGGTACAGTAATAGACATATACTTATTCCATAAAGTACCAGAAAACAGATGTATTTATAATATAGAAGCACATGGTTTTAAAGGGACTGTGATAACTTGTTTGGTTTGATGCATTAATAACATGCAGGAATCACTAGCTTGGCCAGCAGCATGTATTGTCCATTTTGGAAGCAGCCAGTGGTGAGATATGTCTGCACTGCATTGCTGTTGGGCTGGGAATGATCTCATTGTTAATGAATGGGCGGCAGGACGCAGAGCGAAGCAGATCCTTCCTTTTGACTCAGGGTATATGCAACTGGACCCCCCCCCCCCCCAAAGTGGCCACTACTGGGATTTATGCTATGACCATACCAGGTCCTTAGCTCAGATTAAAACATCAAGATAAAAGCAAATTACTGCGGATGCTGGAATCTGAAACCAAAAGAGAAAATGCTGGAAAATCTCAGCAGGTCTGGCAGCATCTGTAAGGAGAGAAAAGAGCTGACGTTTCGAGTGTAACTGTCAAAGCTTTGACAAAGGGTCAGTTAGACTCAAAAGGTCAGCTCTTTTCTCTCCTTACAGATGCTGCCAGACCTGCTGAGATTTTACAGCATTTTCTCTTTTGGTTTAAAACATCCAGAACTGTGGATGCTGGAAACCTAAAAACAAAACTCAAGTTATGGGAAAAACTCAGCAGGCCTGACAGCATCTGGACAACGAAAGCAGAATCAACCTTTCAGACCCAGTGACCCTTCTTCACAGGGTGAACAACTGGTTCTACACCTCGGCACTACATCGTGGGCCAAACAGCCTGTTCTGTGCTGCACTTTTCTATTAACTCTGCTTTCTCTCCACAGAAGCTGCCAGGCCTGCTGAGTTTCTCTAGCAATTTGTGCTTTAATTCCTCATATAACATGTGAGGAGCAAGAGGATGGTTAGAGTGAGGGTGGGGCTGATCAGGGAGAGTGGAGGGAACTTATGCCTGGAGTCAGAGGAGGTAGGGGAGGTTCTTAATGAATACTTTGCTTCAGTATTCACCACCGAGAAGGACCTTGGTGTTTCTGAGGACAGCGTGAAACAGGCTGATAGGCTCAAACAGGTTGATGTTAAGGAGGTGGATGTGCTGAACATTTTGAAAAGCATAAGGATAGAAAAATACCCTTTGACCAGGCGGGATATATCGGAGGTTATTACAGAAAGTGCCGGAACAGATCGCTGCAGCTTTGGCGATGATCTTTGCGTCCTCACTGTCCACTGGAGTAGTGCCAGATGATTGGAGGGTGGCAAATGTTATACCCCTGTTCAAGAAAGGGAATAGGGATAATCCTGGGAATTACAGACCAGTCAGACTTACATCTGTGGTAGGGAAAGTATTGGAGAGGATTCTGAGAGACAGGATCTATGATTACTTGGAAAACCATAGTTTGATTAGAGATAGTCAGCATGGCTCTGTGAGGGACAGATCATGCCTCACAATCCTTACTGAATTCTCCGAGGATGTGACAAAACACATTGATGAAGGTAGAGCAGTGGATGTGGTGTACGTGGAGTTTAGCAAGGTATTTAGATTAGATTACATTACAGTGTGGAAACAGGCCCTTCGGCCCAACAAGTCGGCCCGCCGAAGCGCAACCCACCCATACCCCTACATTTACACCTTACCTAACACTACGGGCAATTTAGCATGGCCAATTCACCTGACCTGCACATCTTTGGACTGTGGGAGGAAACTGGAGCACCCGAAGGAAACCCAAGCAGACACGGGGAGAACGTGCAAACTCCACACAGTCAGTCGCCTGAGGCAGGAATTGAACCCGGCTCTCCGGCACTGAGGCAGCAGTGCTAACCACTGATAAGATTCTCCATGGTAGGCTCATTCACAAAGTAAGGAAGCATGGGATACAGGGAAACCTGTCTGTCTGGATACAGAATCGGCAGGCCCATAGAAGACAGAGGGTGGTGGTAGATGGAAAGTATTCAGCCTGGAGCTCGGTGACCAGTGGTGTTCCACAGGGATCGGTTCTGGGACCTCTGCTCTTTGTGATTTTATAACTGACCTGATGAGGAAGTGGAAGGGTGGGTTAGTAAGTTTGCCGATGACATGAAGATTGGGGGAGTGGTGGATAGTGTGGGGGGATGTTGTAGGTTGCAATGGGACATTGACAGGATACAGAGCTGGGCTGATAAGTGGCAGATGGAGTTCAACCTGGGAAAAGTATGAAGTGATTCACTTTGGAAGGTGGAATTTGAATACAGATTCCAGGGTTAAAGGCAGGATTCTTGGCAGTGTGGAGGAACAGAGGGATCTTGGGGTATATGGTGTGTTGGCTTTTATTAACAGGGGGATTGAGTTTAAGAGCTGTAAGGTTATGCTGCAGCTCTATAAAGCCCTGGTTAGACCACACTTGGAATATTGTGTTCAGTTCTGGTCGCCTCATTATGTGGAAGTTTTAGAGAGGGTGCAGAGGAGATTTCCCAGGAAGCTGCCTGAACTGGAGGGTGTGTCTTATGGTGAAAGGTTGAGGGTGCTAGAGCTTTTCTCATTGGAGTGAAGGAGGATGAGAGGTGACTCGATAGAGGTGTACAAGACGATGAGAGGTTTATTTCTTTAATTGGATTTAAATTTCCCAATTGACCTGATGGCATCTGAACGCATGTCTTAGATAATTCACCCAGGCTGCTGGATTACTAGGTGGACTGATATTAGCACACCAATGAGAGCTGGATTTAGAACCTGCCAGTTAATCTGCTCCATGGACTCACCAATCCCTTTAATGTCCGAACATCATTCCAGATCTCCATAGCCTTTCAGTCTCTTACCCATTCCTGCTCTTACCCACCCAGTCCATCATTCCAATATTGTCAGCTCCCATGGGTCTGTCACTCACTAAGCCTTGCTTTCCTTCTAACTCTGTGAGCAAGTGTTGGGTCTGTTCTCCGGATTGTTTCACTCAGTTTTCCCTGTGAGATGCACTGAGGCATGAGACGAGGTTAGAAGCTGCTCTCACAGTGAGGTTCTGCAGGTGACTGGTTGGGGTTGGGGTTGGGGTTGGGGTTGGGGGTGGGGGTTAGGAATGTGGCTGGAAGTTCAGCATGCAGCATGCAGCTTCACACCTGACGGCAGTGGACAGGGGCTCTTGCCTGACCAGTGGAAGCGGTTTGAGACGGGAGCCCTGACCTAGGCTCAGTCCGTCAGCTGCCCGCTGCAGGGACCGGTAAAGACGGTGAGCCCGCTCCTGCTCGTACTGCCTGAGATCATCCTCCAGGGCTTGGTGCCTGAGCCAGAAGAAATGTAGGCCAAGGACAGAGGGACAGAAGCAGAAAGGGAAAACCCCGAGAGGTACATGGAAGGAAAGAGAAAAGGAAAGAATTAACAAGATTGAAGTGAGGAGTGATGATGACAATCAGATAGCTCAGTGCTTCACCCAGACTCATGAAAACAACTGCATACAGCATTCGGACTCCCTCCCAACTATTCCACAATATTCCAATGATGAATCCCTGCTATGATATACCAGATTAGAACAGCAGCAAACCCACACATACAACAGAGACACACACTGACTCTCTCTGGGATATGGGCTCTCTCTCTCTCTCACACACACACTGACTCTCCCTGGGGTACGGGCTCTCTCTCTCTCTC
>NW_025214717.1:25123-30994 GCF_004010195.1 Chiloscyllium plagiosum | reverse complement strand
GGCTCCGGCTCTCAGACACATACTCACTCTCCCTGGGATACGGGCTCTCTCTAAGACACACACACACACACACACACACTGACTCTCCCTGGGGTATGGACTCTCTCTCTCACACACACTGACTCTCCCTGGGGTATGGACTCTCTTTCTCACACATACTGCATCTCCCTGGAGTACGGGCTCTCTCTCTCACACACACTCTCTGGGGTATGGGCTCTCTCTCTCTCTTTCTCACACAAACACACACACACATTCTCCCTGGGATATGGGCTCTCTCTTTCTCTCACACACATACAGTCTCTCCCGGGGGTAGGGTCTCCCACACATCAAGGGGAAGTGTCCTCAGATACTGAGACAGTTGTCTGAATCTGAAAGACATTGTAGACCGGCTCAGCCAAATGCTTGTGAAGTGTGTAGAGCCATATAGCTGATCCTTAGCCCAATTGTTCCGCTTTCTACATCATGTCCGAACAGCAAGTGCCACAAGAGGGCACTTTCAGGCGTCAGGAACGAGGATGATGAGGAGCCCATACCCTGCGTTAATATATCCAGCCAAGCCCCAGCCTTGGGGGAGCAAAGTGTAGCTCCGTGCTGTGAGTTGGACAGTAGTGTTGGGGTCGGGAGATTGAGTGGAGACGATGGGTTTTGACGTGTAGCTCCGTGCTGTGAGTTGGACAGTAGTGTTGGGGTCGGGAGATTGAGTAGAGACGATGGGTTTTGAGGTGTAGCTCCGTGCTGTGAGTTGGACAGTAGTGTTGGGGTCGGGAGATTGAGCATTGACTATGGGTTTTGACGTGTAGCTCTGTGCTGTGAGTTGGACAGTAGTGTTGGGGTCGGGAGATTGAGTAGAGCCGATGGGTTTTGACGTGTAGCTCTGTGCTGTGAGTTGGACAGTAGTGTTGGGGTCGGGAGATTGAGTAGAGACGATGGGTTTTGACGTGTAGCTCCGTGCTGTGAGTTGGACAGTAGTGTTGGGGTCGGGAGATTGAGTAGAGCCGATGGGTTGTGACGTGAAGCTCCGTGCTGTGAGTTGGACAGTAGTGTTGGGGTCGGGAGATTGAGTAGAAACGATGGGTTTTGAGGTGTAGCTCAGTGCTGTGAGTTGGACAGTAGTGTTGGGGTCGGGAGATTGAGTAGAGACGATGGGTTTTGACGTGTAGCTCCGTGCTGTGAGTTGGACAGTAGTGTTGGGGTCGGGAGATCGAGTAGAGCCGATGGGTTGTGACGTGAAGCTCCGTGCTGTGAGTTGGGTCTCACCTTGCAGCCCTCCACATGGCTCGTTTCTCAGCCTCGAGTGCCCTCCGCTCAGCGGGAGACAGCTCCTTATCCCGTGCCCCAGGCAGGTCGGGGCTCTGCATCCGCATCCTCTCCTGATAGCGTCTCTCTGCCTTGGCCGTGCGGATTGGAGCCACGGGCTCGGGGTACGCTGGGGACAGTCTGCAGGGCAACATACACCTCACCGTAAACAAACCAGGCACTGGGCATGGCACAGGGACACCGTACACACATGCGCACCGATGTCGTCATGGTAACATGTACCACATAGCGCCATTGCGACAGGTACACGCGCACACAGCGCGCCATGGCGACACATATACACACACACACAGTGCATCATGACAACAGGTACACACTCACAGCAGGCCATTGCGACAGGTACACACTCTCACAGCACCATGTTGACAGGTGTCTCTCACACACAGTACCATGGCGACAGGTATACACACACACACCCAGCAGGCCATGGCGACAGGTACAGGTACACACACACTCACACAGCGCCATGTTGACAGGTGTCTCACACACACACAGCACCATGGCGACAGGATCGCACACACACACCGCGCGCCATGGCGACAGGCACACACGCGCACACACAGTGCGTCATGGCGACAGGTACAGGTGCACACACACAGTGCGCCATGGCGACAGGTACATACACACACACACACACCATGGCAACAGGTGTACACACACACAGCGCGTGCCATGGCAACAGGTACGCACACAGAGCGCGCCATGGCGACAGGTACATACAAACACACACACAACAATGTGTATACACACACACACACACGCACCATAACAGCGATGTACATACACACATAGCGTCACGGCGATGTGTACACACAGAGCGTCACGGTGATGCATTTATACACACACACACACACACAGTGTCACGGTAACGTGTACATAAAGACACGTGCAAACAGCGTCACGGCGATGTGTATACACACACAGCTTCGTGGCGATATGTGTACACACACACCGTCACGGCGATGTGGATACACACACAGACACGCGCACACACCATCACGGCGATGTGTATATACAAACACACACACAGCATGCCATGGCGACAGGTACAGGTACACACACACACACACAGCTTGCCATGGCGACAGGTGTACACACACACACACACAGCACGCCATGGCAACAGATACACACACACAGCGCCATGTCGACAGGTATATACACACACACACACGGCGCCATGGCGACAGGTACACACACACAGCGCACCATAGCGACAGGTACACATACACACAGTGCGCGCCATGGCAACAGGTACAGGTACACACACACAGCGCGCGCCATATTGACAGGTACACACACACAGCTTGCCATGGCGACAGGTAAACACACGCACACAGCGTGCCATGGCAACAGGTACACACACACAGCGTGCGCCATGGCGACAGGTACACACACACAGCGTGCCATGGTGACAGGTACACACACACACACACACACACAAAGCGTGCGCCATGGTGACAGGTACAGGTACCGACACACAGCGCGCGCCATGGTGACATGTACACACGTACACACACACCGCGCCATGGAGACAGGTACATACACACACACACAGCGCTGGCCATGGCGACAGGTACAGGTACACACACACAGCGCGCCATGGAGACAGGTACATGCACACACACAGCACGCGCCATGGTGACAGGTACACACACACACACACCGCGCCATGGCGACAGGCACACACACACATCGCGCCATGGCAACAGGCACACACACACACACCGCCATGGAGACAGGTACACGTACACGCGCGCGCGCACACACACACACACACACACAGCGCGCCATGACGACAGGTACATACACACACACAACGCGCGCCATGCGACAGGTACACGTGTACACACAGTGCGCCATGGCGACTGGTACATATACACACACACACAGCGCGCCATGACGACAAATACATATATATACACACACACTAACAGTGTGCGCCATGGCAACAGATGTACACACACACACACACTGCGCCATGGCCTCAGGTACATACACATACACAACGCGCGCCATGGCGACAGACAGAGACACACACATACACACACACACACACACACACACACACACACACACACACACACCATGGCAACAGGTACATATACACACAGAGCTTGCCATGGCGACAGGTAAACACACACAGCACTATGGCGACAGGTACACACACACGCACACAGCGTGCCATGGCGACAGGTACACACACACACACATACAGAGCGTGCGCCATGGCGACAGGTACACGTATACACACACAAAGTGTGCAATGGCGACAGGTACATACACACACAGCGCTGGCCATGGCGACAGGTACACACACACACACCGTGCCATGGCGACAGGTACACACACACACACAGCGCGCGCCATGCGACAGGTACACATGTACACACAGTGCGCCATGGCGACAGGTACATATACACACACAGTGCACAATGGCGACAGGTACATATACACAAACACACAGCGCGCCATGACGACAAGTACATACATACACATACACAGCACGCCATGGCGACAGGTACATATACACACGCACACACAGAGCATCACGACAATGTGTATACACACACACACATACCATCACAGCGATGTACATACACACACAGCGTTACGGTGATGCATTTATATATACACTTAAACACACACACACACACACACACACACACACACACACAGAGTGTCACGGTAATGTGTACACAAAGACGCGCACACAGCCTAACGGCGATGCGTATACAGCCCCCCCGGTCACGGCGATGTGTACACACACACACCCCCCGTCACGGCGATGTGTATACACACACACACACACACACAGTGCACCATGGCGACAGGTACATACATACACATACACAGCGCGCTCCATGGCGACAGGTACATATACACACACACACACACACACAGCTCGCCATGGCGACAAGTACATACATACACACACAGCACGCCATTGCAGACAGGTACACGTACACACATAGCGCGCCATGGCGACAGGTACATACACAGTGCACCACGGCGACAGGTACATATACACAAACACACAGCGTGCCATGACGACAAGTACATACATACACATACACAGCGCGCTCCATGGCGACAAGTACATATACACACACACACACACACAGCGCCATGGCGACAAGTACATACATACACACACAGCACGCCATTGCAGACAGGTACACGTACACACACAGCACGCCATGGCGACAAGTACATACACACACAGCACGCCACTGCAGACAGGTACACGTACACACACACACACACCGCGCCATGGCGGCAGGTACATACACACACACACACACACACAGCGCCATGCGACAGGTACACATGTACACACAGTGCACCATGGCAACAGGTACATATACACACACACACAGCGCGCCATTGCAGACAGGTACACGTACACACACACAGCGCGCCATGGCGACAGGTACATACATACACACACAGCGCGCCATGGCGACAGGGACATACACACACACACAGCACGCCATGGCGACGTACATATACACACACAGCGCGCGCCATGCGACAGGTACACATGTACACACAGTGCACCATGGCAACAGGTACATATACACACACACACAGCGCGCCATGGCGACAGGTACATACACACACACACAGCGCGCCATGGCGACAGGTACATATACACACACACAGCGCGCCATGGCGACAAGTACATACATACACACACAGCGCGCCATGGCGACAGGTACATACACACACACACAGCACGCCATGGTGACGTACATATACACACACAGCGCGCGCCATGCGACAGGTACACATGTACACACAGTGCGCCATGGCGACAGGTACATATACACACACACACAGTGCCATGGCGACAGGTACATATACACACACAGCGCACCATGGCTAGAAGCACATACACACACACACACACAGAGCATCACGGTAATGTGTATACACACACACACATACCACCACAGTGATGTACATACACACACAGCGTTACGGTGATGCATTTATATATACACTTAAACACACACACACACACAATGTCACGGTAATGTGTACACAAAGACGCGCACACAGCCTAACGGCGATGCGTATACAGCCCTCCCCCCCCCCCGGTCACGGCGATGTGTATACACACACACACACACACCCCGTCACGGCGATGTGTATACACACACACACACACACCCCGTCACGGCGATGTGTATACACACACACACACACACCCCGTCACGGCGATGTGTATACACACACACACACACACCCCGTCACGGCGATGTGTATACACACACACACACACACCCCGTCACGGCGATGTGTATACACACACACACACACACCCCGTCACGGCGATGTGTATACACACACACACACACACCCCGTCACGGCGATGTGTATACACACACACACACACACCCCGTCACGGCGATGTGTATACACACACACACACACACCCCGTCACGGCGATGTGTATACACACACACACACACACCCCGTCACGGCGATGTGTATACACACACACACACACACCCCGTCACGGCGATGTGTATACACACACACACACAC
>NW_025214717.1:12452-16410 GCF_004010195.1 Chiloscyllium plagiosum | reverse complement strand
GGTCAGGGATGTATCTGATGGACAGTGACAGTAAGACGGAGGTCAGTGATATATCTGGATGGACAGTGACAGTAACAGGGAGGTCAGTGATGTATCTGGATGGACAGTGACAGTAAGGGGGAGGTCAGTGATGTATCTGATGGACAGTGACAGTAAGGGGGAGGTCAGTGATGTATCGGATGGACAGTGACAGTAAGGTCAGTGATGTATCTGATGGACAGTGACAGTAAGGGGAGGTCAGTGATGGATCTGATGGACAGTGACTGTAAGGGGGAGGTCAGTGATGTATCTGATGGACAGTGACAGTAAGGGGGAGGTCAGTGATGTATCTGATGGACAGTGACAGTCAGGGGGAGGTCAGTGATGTATCTGATGGACCGTGACAGTACGGGGGAGGTCAGTGATGTATCTGATGGAGAGTAACAGTAAGGGGGAGGTCAGTGATGTCCCCATTGTTGGAGGTCCATCTTGTTCACTGAGACCCCTTCCCTCAGGAAAGGCAGTATGTTGTCCTTACTCCGATCTTCATGTGACTCCAGATCCTGGAAAATTGGAAATGGGGAATAAATGCTGACCTCGTAATAATGTACACATTCAGTGTGTGAGAAGTATCACATTTCACTCAGTGAGTGAAATGTTCTTGTTTAAAGTGGGCTGCTCCTACCCTAGAGTACAGAAGGACAGCTCAGAGACATATTTTCACACTTGGAATGAACTGTCTCGATGCAGCATCAGTTGAAATACTTTGTCAAAAATCACACAACACCAGGTTCTAGTCCAACAAGTTGAACGTGTCCACCCCAGTCAAACACCAGCACCTTCACATCATGAAATAGGGTGTGATCTCGGGATAGGGCTCATGGTGTTTGAGTGGACAGCGTTATTGCTGGCAGATTCCAGATTCTGCTTTTGTTATTCCATTATAATGTAACCCCCCTCTGTAATCAGGATTACACTTGTTATTGTAATGGGTTTGTTCATTTCCAGAAATGTGAAAAACAGCAACAAAGCCGAGCAATGCTGTCACCTCGATCGCCCCAAGGAGCTTCCACACAGTATAAGGCAGCGTCTCTGGGAATGCATCAGCTCAGAGTCTCAAACAAGGAGCTTCTCAGCTACCTGAAGGGACATATCACTTCACACAGAAAAATGCATCGACCAATTGATCACGTGCAGAAGGTGTTCTACACCATCCTTGCTGTTACTGGCATCCCAGGTATGGCGCTATGACAATTGAACTTGTCTTAATCTGCTGTTGATCTGCTCCCTGGTTTAACCGTTTGAACAATAACACCTCCAGCTCACTGACTGGTCAGCCTTCTCCAGACCCCGGGACATTGACAGCAATTCACTGAGCAGCATTCTCGGTACAATCCCACACTGACAGAGACTCCCAACTTCACTGCTGCAGCAGCATTTTCTGTTCTCAGTGTTGTGTCATCTGTTCCAGTTTGTTATGGCTTCAAGGTATGAGGAGAGATCAGGCAGGTTAGTTCTGAAGAAGGGTCACTCGACCCGAACTCTGTGCTCTCTCCCACAGATGCTCTAGACCTGCTGCGCTTCTTCTGATTTCATTACGTAAATGAAGCCAGGTTGATCGAGAATTTTGAAGGTTAAGGGATGATCTGAGTGAAGTCCAACAAAATATTAAAAGAAAAACATGAACTGTTTCTACTGGTTGCAGATTTCGAACAAAGGATCATAGTCTGTGAATGGGGCAGAGAGCATTCAGGAGAGATGTCAGAAAGCTCTTCTGTGCACAGAGGATGGGAAAGGGTGGGAAAGGTTTGGAACTCTCTTACACACACACACACAGTCATGGATGCTGCATCAGTTGGGAATTTTCAATCTCAGATTGCTCTTTTTTTTTGGCAAAGCAAAGGATTTGAAGAATTTGCGCCTTGTTCTGATTTGGAAAGTTTCATCGACCATCGCTTCCGGAAATTCTCTCCTCCACACATTCTTTGGTCAGGAGATTGAAATGTTGACAGATTGCCCTCTTGGTCCATCCACATTGAGATGTTGGTGGGTAGATTTACAGTGTAAATATGACAGTAAACCTAAAACTCCCACATTGTCATGAAGGGAGTCCTGCATGCTCTGCTGGACTGCCCTTGTTTAAGATACATGGTGTAGTTGTGTTTGAAATCTCACACAGGTTCTGGTGACCAGTTTTATAATCCTGCCATGGCTAGATCAGGATTAAGTCCAATGTCAGGATCAGCGGATAACTGTTTCTCTGGAGAAGGGGAGAGTTTGGATTATTCACAGTCCAATTGCTAGGCCTATAACTGACTTGGGATGGAGGAACCTAATGGGGTTCTGTCACTTTCCATGCAACCAAAGAAAATCATAAACTTCCTTCTGCTCTTGTAGGAGTGGCTGTGAGCTCAATATCTGAGCTCACTTGCACCCAACCACTCTCAGTCACACAGTGCATGGGAATTTGTTGGTAAAACCTTGTTGTTTCTCTCTGGAATGGGTAGGGGGTATTTCTGATCAATAGTTTGTTGTTTCTTTTCCCATTTGTCTCCCACAGTAAATTTGCTAGCAGTTACAGTCCTTTCCAGGCAAAACTGTGGTGTTTCCCCTTGCACTACCCGTTACCTGGTGTTTATGGCAGCTGCCGATCTGATGGTCATTATTACTGAGGTTATACTGTGGAAATTACCTTTCTATTATTACCCGCAGTCTTTCCTGAACATCACTCCTGTGTGCAGTGTTATTTCGGCACTGTCTTGTGCAGCCACAGACTGCTCTGTCTGGTTCACCGTCACTTTCTCCTTTGACCGATTTGTGACCATTTGTTGTCAGAAGCTGAGAACAAAATATTGCACTGAGAAAGCTGCGACTGTGGTTCTGACAACAACCTGCACATTTTTCTGTCTGAAAAACATCCCCTTCTATTTTGAATATGAGCCTGAGAAGATAATCAACAATGTGCCATTCTACTGTATAACAAAGTTAAGCTACTTTACTGAGACTTGGTGGGTGGTATTAGATTGGCTTGATTCAGTTTTAACCCCTTTACTGCCATTCGCTTTAATTCTGTTGCTCAATGCTCTGACAGTCAGACACATTTTAGTGACCAGTCGAGTCCGGAAGAGGCTGAAGGCTGAGAGCAAAGGAGAGAATCACAGAGACCCAGAGATGGAGAGCAGAAGGAAGGCTGTGATTTTGCTCTTCACCATCTCTGGGATCTTCAACGTCCTCTGGTTAATTGTTGTTGTGAATTTCTTATACTATATCATTCAAGGAATCCATCCTGATGATAACTCACCTTTTCTAGATCACTTCAGTGCAGTTGGTTTCATGCTGCGGAACCTAAGCTGTTGCACAAACACATTTATTTATGCAGCAACATTGCCCCGGTTCAGAGCAAAGATCAGTAACGCAGTAAAATACCTGGTTACACGGATTCATTGCATTGTGAATAAATAAAACTCCTCAGTGAAGCCCACAGGAGGGTCCGACTGTTTCCAAACCATGAAATGATTTTTTTATTCACTCGTGGGATGTGGGTATCACTGACTGAGTCTGTAGTTATCCCCCATGCCGAATTGCCCCTGAGAAGGTAATGCTGAGCTGCCTGTAACACTGATGGAATGACAATATATTTCTAAATCAGGATGGTGAGTGACTCAGAGGGGAATTTGAAGGGGGTGATGTTCCCATCTATCTGCTGCCCTTGTCCTTCGAGGTGGAAGTGCTCGTGGGTTTGGAAGGTGCTGTCTGAGGATCTTTGGTGAATTTCTGCGGTGCACCGTGTAGATGGTAAACACTGCTGCTACTGAGCATCAGTGATTGAGGGAGGGGATGTCTGGGGATGTGTTGCCAACCAAGCGGCTGTTTCATCCTGAATGGTGTTTTTCTGGTGGCAGTTGGAGTGGGAGGAGTGACAGTGAGGACCAGAGGGCCGACGGGAAGGTCAATTTAAACGGATATAAAGGTTTACCTC
>NW_025214717.1:4723-9483 GCF_004010195.1 Chiloscyllium plagiosum | reverse complement strand
GTTTGGGATGGACGCGGTGGGAACTGTAATGGTGAACAAAAGGTAGCACAGAGGCAAGGGAGCAAGATCCAGCCCAATATGGAGAGAGCCAAGGGTAGGCCTTGACAGCACGGTCAGAGTAATTCTCATTGTAAGGCCTCAGGTAATCAGTCGGAATTGAAGTCCAAATGGTTTTGTATGTTTTCCCTGTCGTCATGTTGACAGCCTCAAGGCTCAGAATATTCCAGAAAGAAACGATCGGCGGGCGGACGGGGTAAGGAGCAGGGAACGGGAACATTTGCTGGTTCCGGCATTCCACCCTGATGTGCGATTACAGGGTGGGCCTTCCTTCACCCGCGGTGTTTGTGAGGGTCAGAGCCAGAGGGGTCTATGTTAAAGGATGTAGTGAGGCTAGAACCAACCTTGATAGTTTTGCATGTTATAACCCGTGGTCTCCCAGGTGACCTCATCATTGGCAGCAGAAATGGTCTGGTCAGGGCCTCGCATGAATGACCCGAGAGATTCTCTGTCAGACCTAACCCCCGCCCATCCCCCAAATGGATAAATGTGAGGGTCTGTTCTGGTCCAATCACCATTCCAACGTTTTGGATTTATTAAACGGAATGGGACTCAGGGGAATCCCCCCAATAGAGTGTGCAGGGATTCGAGCACACACCCAGCATTTCGAGATGTTATTTTGCTGTGTGTGCTGATAGAACATGGTTAGATCTGTATTAACATGGAACCCCGTGCCTACTCCGGTGAACAGGACCGAGGGTTGCACAATCCATTTGGTGCTGCCACCCAGTGGCTACCAGGCAAAGGGCGAAGGCAACAATAAACAGGACCATCCCGGAGCTTCCCGAGCGGAGCTATACAATGGGCCAAAGGCTGTACCGCCCGCACACAACAGCCCACTCTCTCGGGCAGTTCACAACAACTGTGCACATGCAGGTCTCGACAGCAGGTCTCGACAGGACTTAGTCTGAAAACAAAGCAGAGGGTGAGGATGATCAACCAGGTCTGGATATTTCTTCAGTTGTGACCAGTGTTTCCAGACTTCCCCTTCCCTCGCTTATCAATACAGGTGGGCGTGTCACCACTGATGATAACCTCAGAGGGATCATTCGACTGAGGGGCAAAGCCTGGTTTAACGGGGAGAGTCTTAACCATAACCTTCCTACCCACCGATGGGACCTCCGCATAATCCTCTAATTGCCTCTGTGCATCCTGCACCCCCTCCTGTTTGTCCCGAACAGTTTTCCAAATCTCCTTCAGCTGGGTGCTCAGTTCGAGCACATAGCGATGTATTCTATCGCAGCGAGGGCCAGCATCGGAACCCTCCCATGATGATGGAATCGGGCAGTTACATTGCCCAATCTGTCATCGACTCGTAAGGGGTCAAACCATTCGACCGGCTTGTGGTGGACTGGAGTCACGAGTCTAGCAGGCAGGACCTCAGGCCAGCGTTTGTCAGAGTCCTGCATGGCCTTAGCAAGGGAGGGTTTAAGAGTCCTGTGCCTTCGCTGCATCATGCCTGAACTTTGTGGATGGTAGGGTGTGTGAAATTTCGGTTTAATGCCCATCAGCTGACATGTGGTTTTTACAACACTTCCAGTGAAATGGGTCCCTGGTGGAAGCCTATCTGGGACGGCTCTGGGTAGGGTAGGCCCCGACCCACCTGGTAAATTGGTCAATAATCACAAGGCAATCCGTCTTCCCATGTGGTTGGGGAAGAGGTCCTGTAAAATCCATCTGTAACTGCCCCCAGAGTCCCTTTGGGCGTGGCTGGGGCCCCATTCTAATTTTAATGGGCGAGCCTGGGTTGTACTGGGCAGAGGTCACACAGCGGTGACAAAATCGAACGATATCTCTGCCCACACCCTTCCCCAACCATTCCTTCCCAATGTTGGTTATCAGAGCATCCCGCCCCCACCTGGGAAACGCCATGGTGCAATTACATCCTGAGGAGGACCCTTTTATCCCCACTTTCACCTCACCCCAGCCTCTCTGACTCTCTCTGTGTCTGACCGTCTTGTGTTTATAGTGATACAATGCCACCCTGTGCTGGCCTCACTGCGCCACTGCACAAACGGCAGTTTTTTTTCTCTCGGGACAATTCTATTGGGCCCCCCTCAGGTATTAAAATGGAAGTGTGGGAATACAATTGCCCTCATTCTGTAACGCCTGCCCCTTGTTTAAATGCCTCTACCCCAAGTTTTACATCCACCTCAATTATGTGACCCCCGACCCCAGTTTTCACCCCTGCATCCCCCCAGATTGTTCAGTGCCCTTTTTGCGCCGACCCTCCCCATCCATTACACCCCCACATAAAAACCCCTCTTCAACTCCCTCCATGTCCTAGATACACACTCTGTCTCTCAGCACCACCCCCTGGACTTTGGGGTAAATATTTTTGTGTAGATGGACAGCCTGTGGTTGCACCTCCAACCCCCAACGCACAGCAAGATTCCAGTCACAGAATCCCTGTCACCTCACGCCCCAGGAAGAGGACGTTCGGCCCATTGTGGCTAGTCTAACCTTCCCCCTTGTGAAATGGTGCAGCAGGATCATCAGGATCTGCCCCGAATGGCCCTCATTAAATCCCACCTTTCCTGTGGAGACCTCTCTTCCCTGATACCCCATCATTCTGCAGGACCTCATCTGCAGGACCCTACTCCAGTCCCCTGTATAATTGAGGGGTAACCTCCCTACTTTTGTATTCAGTACTCTAAACAATAATATCCTATGAGTTTCCCTGATTCCTTGTTGTACCTGCAATCTTAACCTTCTGTAATTCATGCACTCGTACACCCAGATCCCTCTGCATCTCAGAGCTCTACTCTGAGGTAATACGGAGGCTCAGTGGTTAGCAATGTTGCTTCGCAGTGCCAGGGACCTGGGATTAATTCCAACCCTCCGCGTACCGTCTGTGTGCAGTTTGCATATTTTCCCGTGTCTGTGTGTATGTCCTCTGGGCGCTCCGGTTTCCTCCCACAGTCCAAAGATGTGCAGGTTCGGGTGGATTGGCCATGCTAAATTGCCCCATTGTGTTTAGGTGGATTAGCCATGGGAAAGGCAGGGATACAGAGTTTGAGTAGGGGGGTGGGTATAGATGGGATTCTCTTCAGAGGGTTGGTGTGGACTCAGGCTGAATGGCCTGATTCCACACTGTCGGGATTCCACACAACGTAAGCGTTGTATTTATTACATTCCAATCTAAAGGAACTGGGTCCGAATCAATGGAATGTCGGTAAGTGAGAGCCAATGTGCTAACTTCTATTGGACCCAAAGGATGGTGTCCATCTGGATCCTGGGGATTTTCAGTCCACAATTCCAAATATCTTTATTGGAAATATCATTAATTCCTCTCTACATGACATTTTCTGATTTGTGACTATTTCTGGGATCTAACGTTTCTCCCTAAAACGAAGACCAGCATTTACATACCACCATCTCCACGCTACTGTGAACTCTGCTTTCCCTCCACAGATGCTGCCAGACCTGCTGAGTTCTTCAACCAATTGCTGCTTTTGCTGAAGGCAAAATGATTGTCCAATTCCCTTCCCACCTCCTTCATTCCCCAGCCTCACTTTTTGATGGACCATCGTTCACTTTCTTAACAATTTCCTTTTTAACCATCTAAAAATGCACTTGCAAAAACTTCTGATACTTCTAGAAATGTATCCCTTCCTATTAATCTCTCAATATGTCTTTGCTGGTTTTCTTTGTATCCTTTCCAATCTCCCAAAGTGCCAGCAAACTCTGGATATTTCCATGCTTTCCTCTTAAAGATTGAAACATTTTGAATTTTTCTTTTCTGCTTCATAAAACCAGAAAATGCAGCTCAACCCAGCCCCCCTGACCCAACACACAAACTGGAGAATGGGACACCTTTCTCAATATTATAAGAGTACATTCCAGAGAATATAGGCAGGTCAGTTTAACACCAGGGCTGTGTACACTTGGAATAACGCTCCCCATTTGAGGAGGGTGGGTATGTTTAAGGAGAGTCAGTGTGGGTTTCAAATTAAACAAATTTGACTTTGCCTGATGAAAGAAAATAAATGATTGATGCAGGTACGGCTGTGCCAAGTGTTTCACAAATTATTACCTGAGAGGCTGGAGAAAAACTGAAGCTATTGTAATACATTGCAGAAGGCCACCATGGAGAAAGACTGCATTCGGACAGAAACGTGCTGTGATCATTAATCACTGTAACTGGCAGCCAGCAGAGTGGAAGCCATGTTGCTTTTATTGCAAGGCTCAGCATTTTATTCTTGTTTTATATATATTTATATATGAATGCATTTGACATTCAATACCGAGATAAAATGTCACCATTTTCTTTGCAACAATTTTGGATTTGGCAGAGAGTGTGAGGATGATGCCAGTGAACAGCATTGGGCCCAGGCAGGCCATTATGAATATTAGCAGGAAATAGCAGCAAATGGAGGATGGAATTGAACAGATTTAACGATCGAGTGATGGAGTCTGGTGTAATAGGCCAAAGAGAGGTAACAGCGATCGAACTACAGAGTAGAGACTGCTGTCACTGGAAATTTGAAACATAACCTCAGTAGGTCTGGCAGCATCTGTGATGAGAGAACCAGAACCCAACTCTCCCACACCAGTCTTTGAGCCATCAATGGCTCTCCCTAATCTGATTGGCTCTGTGCCAATTAACACTTGGCATCGATATTAATCCAGATGTCTGAGGTTTCAGCTTCTTCATTCGACACCGAGCTCCTGACAGTGACCAGGTTGAACCTTGTTTCTTG
>NW_025214717.1:0-3935 GCF_004010195.1 Chiloscyllium plagiosum | reverse complement strand
ACATCACATTGGAAACTTTTGCTATGAATTCTGTGTCCTACAAGTCTGTACTCCACAACCATCTGATGAAGGAGCAGCGCTCTGAAAGCTAGTGCTTCCAAATAAACCTGTTGGACTATAACCCATGTTGTGTGATTTTTAATTGTGTACACGTCAGTTCAACACCAGCATCTCCAAACCATCCTTTCCTATCCATGTATTTGTGTAAATGCCTTTCAGATGTTGTTAACACACCTGCCTCTCAACACTTCTTTTTAAAATTAGATTCCCTCCAGCGTACAAATAGGCCCTTCGGCCCGACAAGTCCATAACAACCCCACGAAGAGTAACCCACCCAGACCCATCTCCCTCTGACTAACGCACCTATCACGATGGACAACTTAGCATGGCCAATTCACCTGACTTGCACATCTTTGGACTGTGAGAGGACGCCCATGCAGACACGGGGAGAATGTGCAAACTCCACACAGACAGTCGCTCAAGTAGGGAATCGAGCCCAGTCCCTGGTGCTCTCAGGCTGCAGTGCTAACCACAGAGCCACTGTGCAGCCCCACTCTGCTGGCAGCTCATTCTATATGCGTACCACGCTCTGTTTAAAAAAAGTTATCCCTCAGGTTCCCTTTTATACTTTCCCCACTAACCTTTTACTGATTCTCTCTAGTCCTCAATTGCCCAACTCGATGTAAACGAGACTGTGTGCATTGACCCAATCCATGCTGATCATGATCTTATACATCTGTACAAGTTCACCCCCACCACAGCAGTCTGCAATGCTTTAAAGAAGAAAGTTTTAGCCTGTCCAAACTCTCCTGAAAACTCAGACTGTTGAGTCCAGGTAACATCCTTGTAAATTTCTTCTGCACTCTTTCGAGTTTAATAACATCCTTCCAATAGCAAGGTGAGCAAAACTGTACACAATACACCAAATATGGCCTCACCAACATCCTGTATAACTGCAACATAACTTCTGAAACTCTATACTCAGTGCCCTGACTGATGAAGGCCAGTGTGCCAAAAGCCTTCTTCCCTGCCCTGTCTAACGAGGACTCCACTGAGGGAGATCTGTGCACCTTAACTCCAAGGTCCCTCTCTCCCACTACACTCCTTAAGGACCTATCATCCACTATGAAACTCCTCCCATGATTTGACTTTCGAAAAGGCAAGATCTCATCGTTATCAATATTAAACTCCATTTGCCATTTCTCAGCCCACCTTCCCAGCTGATCAAGGTCCTGCTCCAGTTTCTGATACCCTTCCACACTGTCCATGAATCTGCCTGTTTTAGTGTCATCAGTAAACTTGCTAATCATGCCCTTGTACGTTCTCATCCAAAACATTGATATCGATAACAAACAGTAATGGGCCCAGCTCTGACCCCTGAGGCATTCCAGTCTGACAAGCATTGTTCTCTCGCCTCTCGCAGTGTTTATAGATATATTTGTCAGGACCAGGAGATTTATCCCCCTTCTCCAGTAAATTCCTATATCCTCCATGTACCTCCAGGGGTTCTCGAGATCCCAGCTGCCTGTATCTGAGCCATGCCAAAATTTTCCAGGTGAAAGCCTCAATATCTCTTGTCATCCAGGATTCCCTATTCCTGCCACCCAATCCTTTCACCCTCACAGGAACATACACACCTTGAACTCCAGCAATCTTCCTTTTAAAGGCCTCCCAATTGCCGGAGATCTCTGAACCTGCAAACAAACTGCTCCAGTCAACCCGTGTAAGTTCCTGTCTAATTCCATCAGACTTCACCTTCACCCAATTCAGAACTTGAACCTGTGGATCAGTTTGGTCCCTCTGCATACCCATCTCAGCCCTTAACGCTATGGCATTCCCAGTCTATGATGGAAAATAAAATCTATGTCAACCCTATTGCTCCTGCAAGTCTCCCCAGTCTCCCTGCATATTTGTTCCTCTAATTCCTGTTGACTGTTTGGGGTCCTGTAGTTCAACCCCAATAACATCACCATCCCCTTCCTATTTCCTAGCTCCCCCCACAAAGCCTCACTGGATGACTCTTCAGTTATTTCATCTCTGTTTACTGCTGTGATCAAAAATGTATGTCCCTCCCCTCCATCCACCCCCTCTGCCCCACCTAAAGCACCAGTACCCTGGTACGTTAAGCTGCCAGTCCTGTCCCTCCCTTAGCCATGTTTCTGTGACGGGTGCAATCTCCCAATCCCATGTACCTATCCTCTCCCTGAGTTCATCAGCCTTCCCGGTCAGCCCTCTTGCATGGAAACAGATGCAATTTAATCCACTAGGTGTTCCTCGCTCCCTGTCACGTTCCAGCCTGACCTGTCTCTTCAAATTCCTCTTTTTGGTCACTGTATCTCCTTGAGCCACACACTTGCCTCCCTGCTGTTGGGGATCCCACCCCCCTGCCAATCTAGTTTGAACCCTCCCTTGGATAATGAGGAAACCTGGCCGCCAAGATATTGGTCATGTAGGACTTTGGCTCAATCTACCAACTCACTTTCTTCTATGTGTGAGCCCAATCCTGTGTGTTCTTCAAATGAAGCAATAGGGGAAGATATTCAGTCTCACACTCTTAATTTATTTTAAACAGTAAGTGGACAAAGTATACAGAATTCTGGGTCTAGACCTTTCTGTCCCTGACAAACTACAAAGTGTTTCAGTTCAAAAAAGTAAGATCTATGCCTGTCCCTGACCCAGTCTTTTATACAATAAAAAAACGTCATGCAATCACTCAGGTAGGATTATCTTCTGATTGGCAGTTGGTCTGACTCCATTCTCTGCCTCCTCGCATTCCCGGATGTCCGAGCCCACGTGACCTTCTTTTGCCTGTGAAACGGAGCATCACGTGACCTCCACGCCCGCCTCCGCGTCGCGAAACGGAGCATCACATGACCTCTTTCTGCACGCGTTACACAGCATCACCACAGGCTTCCGAATGCCGAGTATATTTCCTCTCACAGCCAGCCTTCTATTTTACACGTCAGCCATATATTTACAGGAGCTAAATATCCAAGGATGTATATCCTACCGTAAAGTCAGGCAGGTGGGCAGAGGGGCTAGGAATGCCTTGTTACAAAAAGATTGAAATTAAACCAATAGTAATAAAGGAAGTAGGGTCAGATGGCATAGAATCTGTGTGGGTAGAGTTGTGGAATCACAAGTGTATGAAAACCATAACTGGAATTATCTACAGGCCTCCAAACTGGAGCCAAGAGCTGGGGCACTAGTTACACCAGGAGATACAGAAGGTGTGTAATAAAGGCAAGTTTACAGTGATCACAGGGGATTTCAATATGAAGATGGATGGGGAAAATCAGATTGGTCCGGGATTGCAAGGAATGTGATTTGTGAAATGTCTCCAAGCTGGCATTTTGGAGCAGCTTGTGGTGGAGCCCACAAGGGAACAGGCAATACTGGATTTAGTGTTGTACAATGAGGCAAATTTGATAAGGGAGCTTAAGGTGAAGGAAACCTTAGGAGGCAGCGACCATAATATGATTGAATTTACACAGCAATGTGAGAGGGAGTAGATAGAATCAGAGGTAACGGTATTACAGCTGAATAAAGGTAACTACAGAGGCATGAGGGAGGAGCTGGGGAGAATTGACTGGGAGAGGAGCCGAGCAGCAAAGACAGTGGAACAGTAATGGCAGGGGATTCTGGGAGTAATTCAGGAGACACAGAGGAGATTAATCCCGAGAGAAATGAAGTGTGGGACAGGGAGAATGAGGCAGCGATGGCTGACTGGGGAAGGCAGGGGTACTATAAAAGCAAAAGAGAAAGCACATAATGTGGGGAAGGGCAGTGGGAAACCAGAGGATTGGGTAGCTTACAATGGGCGGCAAAGCAAGATGTAAGGAGAGTGAAGATTAAATATGAGGGTCAGCTAGCCAGTAATATTAGGAAAGATTGCAGGGGTGTCTTTCAATATACAAAGGGCAACAGAGAGGAGA
>NW_025214716.1:43717-49942 GCF_004010195.1 Chiloscyllium plagiosum | reverse complement strand
GAGCAAACAGGTTATGACAACAGGTCTATTTAAATTGGAATACCCAAGAGACTGGATTAATCTGATCATATTAGGTCACCGATGTTAATTGCAACTTGTCTTCAAACAATAATGCTTGCATTATTTCACACACGTTCAATCCCATCAATATCTAAATATCTTTTGATATTCTTTTCCGTGATGATTTTCATTTTGCTGAGGTTATTCAGACTTTCAATTTCTCATATTGTAGGGCTCCGTGGGAGCTATTCTTACTAAACACTGCTATAAAACTGCCTTTCCTTGTTAATTCAGTTATACATTTGATAGATTCTGTCTGTGAATGACCACTCTGACACAGACTCTTGAGAAAATAATGACCACAACAACAGCTACAACGTACGCTGTGTAATATTTTCTCAAAACAAAGAAAAAGGGAATTCAGGATCTTAAGCTCAGAATCTTAGAATGATGGCACCATACAGGTCAGAGGTGATGCATTGATCCATCCAGTTTGGATCTCCCTGACACAGACTCTTTAGAAAATACTGACCACAACAACAGCTACAACGTACGCTGTGTAATATTTTCTCAAAACAAAGAAAAAGGAAATTCAGGACCTTAACCTCAGAATCTTAGAACCATACAGGTCAGAGGTGATGCATTGATCCATCCAGTTTGGATCTCCACAATTACACTGAAGTTGCACAAGTCTCATTTATGAACACTTCGTCAATAGCCTTAAATGTTATGACAACTCAAATGCTAATATGAGTAATCTTGAAACATTTTGGGTATTCCCACCTCAGCTACCCTCTCAGGCAGTGCAGTGCAGACCCCCACCATCCTCTGGGTAGTATTTCCCTTCCAAACGTCCTCCCTTTCAGCTTAAATTTATTCCACTCAGGGCAACAGCTGCTTTCTATCCAACCCGCCCACTCCTTTCGTAGTCTTATCCGCCTGATCTCTGCTGTAAAGAAAGCAACCCAAGCTTATCCAGCCTCCCTCTTCACAGCTACATTGGTCCATGCCAAGCAACATTCTGATGGATCCCCTTTGCACTCTCTCCAGGACAATCACATCCTTCCTGCTTTTGAAACTTCCAGTGAGCAAACCAACATTCAGAACATCAACCTGAGCTGCAAGTCTTCTGAAAGCTCGCAAACATCCTTCCTAAGATGCAGGCACCTAAACTGCACACAATATTCCAATTGTGGCCGAAACAATGTCCTGATTGTTTTGGGATTTTAAGGGGTGACCAAGAAAGACGATCAGGGCAGTGTAGTAGTCATTGTCTACATGGACTTTAGCAAAGCCTTTGACAAAGTATCTCTTCGTATGTTGTTGAGTAAGGATAAATATCACTGGATCCAGGGAGAGCCAGCCAACTGGATACAAAATTGGCTTGATAGTAGATGACAGAGGGTGTTGGCAGAGCAATGTTTTACACGCTGGAGCCCTGTGACCAGCTCTGTGTCACAGGGATCAGTGCTGGGTCCACTGTTATTCATTATTTATATAAACGATATGGATGAGAATAATTTAAGAGGCTTAGTTAGTATGTTTGCGGTAGGCACTCAGATTGGTGGTAAGTGGGGAGTGCAGGAGACCATCTGGAAATACAGCAAGATCTTGAACAACTGAACCAGTGGGCTTAGGAATGGTTGATGGATTTTAATTTAGATAAATGTGTTGCACTTGGTGGGTCAAAACAGGACAGGATTTACACAGACGTTGGCAGGGCCCTGAGTACTGTTGTAGAAATCAGTCAGAGCAGTGAGTATAGGAGTTGAGAAATCTTGTTGCAGCTGTATATGATGCTGGTGAGGCCATATTTGGAGTACTGCATGCAGTTCTGGTTGCCCAATTATAGAAAGGATATTATTAAACTAGAAATCATGCAGAGAGGATTTACTAGGATGATACCCGGACTAGAAGGTTTGAGTTATGAGGAGATACTGAAGAGGCTCAAACTTATTTTTCCTTTGGATCATAGGAGACGTAGGGGTGATGTTATTGAGGTGGACAAAGTTAAACATCACATAGTGGGTGGCACGGTGGCACAGTGGTTAGCACTGCTACATCACAGCACCAGAGATCCAGGTTCAATTCCTACCTCAGGCAACTGACTGTGTGGAGTTTGCACATTCTCCCGGGTACTCTGGTTTCCTCCCACAGTCCAAAAATGTGCAGGTGAGGTGAATTGGCCATGCTGAATGCCCGTAGTGTTAGGTGAAGGGATAAATGTAGGAGAATGGGTCTGGGTGGGTGGCGGGTCAGTGTGGACTTGTTGGGCTGAAGGGCCTGTTTCCATACTGGAAGTAATCTTAAAAAAAAATAATGCAAGGTTATAGTTCCACCAGTCTATTTGAAAGTACAAGCGTTTGGAGCACTGCTCTTTTATCAGGTAGCTAGTGGAGTAGGTCCATAGGACACAAGAATTTATAAGTAAAAGCTTCAAGCATCATACAACTGATGCAATGTAATAGACAAATCTAGGTAGTTGTTAAGTCTTTAATCGTTTGGAATGGGGATGCAGGTTTTGATTGATTAATATGTAAATCCCAGAAATATCTTCAAGTCACAGTCCTAAGATAACTGAAGGTTTATCAGTGGATTAAAAAAGGTAGCATCTCAGCTCAGACAATGCATTAAAGGTGTGAGGTTAGAGTCTGTCTGTATCCCAGCCTGGAGTCAGGCTAGTTTTATTTACAAAGTAGGAATTTTTAAAATGTTGACTGACTGCCTACAGATTGTGTGCTTTTTGAACAAAATAGAATTTGTCTGCAAATACAAATCTGCAAATACAAATTCACTCCATAGATTTACACATGTCTGTGTGTGCATATGTATGTGCGTGAGTGAGATAGAAAGTATGCACGGGCATTGTCGGACTTTGGCTCAATCTACCAGCTTACTTTCCTCTATGTGTGAGCCCAGTCCTGCGTGTCCTTTAAATGAAGCAATAGGAGAAGATATTCGGTCTCAAACTCTTAGTTTATTTTAGCACTAAGTGGATAAAGTATACAGAGCTCTGGGTCTAGACCTTCCCGTCCCTGACAAACAGCAGAGTGTGTCAGTTCACGAAGTCTGACCCCTATCCTGCCCCTGACCCAGTCTTTTATACAGTACAAAACATCATGTAATCACAGAACATTGTGCAAGTAATGAGGTGTGGTTGTCGTCTTGATTGACTGTTGACCTGACTCCATTCTCCGCCTTCTCGCGTTCCTGAATATCTGACCCCATGTGACCTCCTTCTGCAGGTGGTGGCACGAAATAGTTCTTGCTTTTTATAACCACAGCTTACAATATGTCCTGCATCTGCACTCACAGGGCGGCAACACCCCCGCTGTCTGCCTCGCTCTCCCAGCCGCTACCAAGGTCGCCAGTACACACTGCTCTTTATTAAAACTCATTCCTATTGTGTGTTTACATCAGCATATCTTTACAAGTCAGATGTACTCAGTACTTTTCCACTATCTGTTCGTACATACAAGGGTTACACTACACACTGTGCTAGTTAATGGTTAAGGATAACATTGTATTATAAGTACTGAAACAAATATATCATTAAAGGCTTGTGAATGCCTCAAACTAAGCCATATATTTACAAATCCCCCTTTTGGTCTCATCAAAATGAGACCAACAAACCAGTTTTATACATCACATTCGCTCTCCGATGCATAGTTTTCCCTTCTTGCCAGAGCCATGGTTTCTGTCTCCATCTGGTAGGGCGGGGGAGCCTTCCCTTCAATTGCTGCGATGATTACCCCCTGCAGTCTGACCGCATGGAATGTCCCCTCCACCCCCTGTAAGGTCCTGTCCACCTTGGCTCCAACCACTTCCGTATGATCACCTTCAGCAGGACCCAGTCCGTGGTAGGTGGCACCTGGCTCTGTCGGTCCCCCTTTTCCAATCCAACCTGTTTGGAGAAAGCTGACACCAAAGCTGTTAGTTGATCATAGTAAGGTTTGTACCTTAGAGAGGCTCCTCCTCCCTCTAACATTTTTATTCCAGCTCCTGGTCCCGGGAACTGCTGCCCTGTTGTTAGCTCGTACGGGGTAAACCCTGTGATGGAGTTTACTGAACTTCTAATGGACAGTAAAGCAAAGGGTAGGACCTCCACCCAACTTAACTTTGTTTGGGCACATACTTTTCCTATTTTCCCTTTTATGGACTGATTCATTCTTTCCACTTTTCCCCGTGACTGAGGATGGTACACTGTCCTAAAGCCGCTTCAACTTCTTGCAGGTCTTTGTTCTTGAAATGTGTACCATTATCTGACCTGACTCTCTTTGGAATCCCATGCATTGGAATATATTGGTTTATCAAAAATTTGATCACTATTTTTGCGTCTTCCTTTTTCGCAGGTAACGCTTCTGGCCAACCAGTGTATGCATCCACTGCTACCAAAAGGTACCGATATCCGTTTACTCTCTCTATCATGTCAGTGTAGTCAATCACTATTTCCTGACCTGGCATTCTTGGAAGAGGGAATTTTCCCTCGTGTGGTTTCACTGTTGGTCTCACATTGTATTCTGTACACGTTCTACATTCCCTGATATAATTTTCAATCATTGCTGGCAAGAACGGGTGCCACCAATGTGTCAGATACCTCTGCATCTGTGTTTTTCCACAATGTGTCAACCCATGAGCTTCCTGGAGCATGGAAGCTATCAAACCTGGGGGTAGGACTGGTCTTCCGTCCGGTGACCTCCAAATCCCTTCTGACTCTGTGGCCCCTCTCTCTCTCCAAACTGTCAGTTCATGAGGAGAGGCTTTCTACTGCTCTTTGATTTACACATTTGCATCGCAGGCAGGCAGCAGGTCATACACTGTTCTCTCTGTTTGCATCATTATATACTGTGCTGTATACCCTGCTGCTTTCTTTGCTGCTGAGTCGGCTTCCTGATTGCCCTTCACTACTACTGTATCTGCTTTATCATGTCCTCTACACTGGACCACCGCCACTTCTGCAGGTTTCATTAGGGCCTCCGCTAATCTTTTCATATCTTTTTCATGTTTAATTAGGGTTTTTGCTGCTGTTAAGAATCCTGCTCTAATCCATTGACTGAGTTCTACCTGTATAGCCCCTGCCACATATGCAGAGTCGGTGTAAATATTTACTCTTTTTCCCTCTGACCATTCTAACGCAGCAATCATAGCCTGTAGTACAGCCAACTGGGCTGATTCTTTGCCTGTCACTTTTCCTGTCAACACTTCCTCAAATCCCTCACTTGTCTGTCACACCACTGCATAGGCTGCTTTAAGTCCTTCAGTTGGATGTCTGTCACAGCAACCATCTGTGAACAGCACTTCTTCTGGGTCTACTAGTGGAATTGCCGGTAAATCTGCCCTAACTTTGACATCTCTCTGTATCCTCTCCTCACACATATGTGGCTCTGCTTCTCCCATATTGTCAGCCATGTTAATTCTTTCGTGTGTAAAAGTTATATGTGGTGCATTCAGGATTTTTTCTAACCTGGTTTGCCGCAGTGACGTCATTGTAAAGACTGTTGAGTTCACATGGGCCACTATACTATGTGTCGTCAGTACCGTCAATGAATGGCCCATGACTACATGTGCTACCTTTTGGAGAATTTTTGCTACCCCTGCTGCATGTTTTGTATATGGCGGGTGTCTGTCCTCTATTGGGTCAACGGTAACATTTACATACATCAGCACCTGCCTGCCTCCCCCTTTTGTCTGAAAAAGAACACCATTTACTGTGTGTAACTTTTCAGAAATATCGAGGAAAAATGGCTCTTTGTAATCCGGGATCGCTAAATCAGCAGCCCGCGTTAGGGCCTGTTTGAGAGATATGAAACTTTCGTCTGCCTCCGTGGTCCACTGCAAATGGGCCGACAAATTTCTCATGCCTTGCTCATTCACCATGGCCCTCAGAGGGAAAGTGAGCTCCCCATATGATGCAACGAATTGTCTGCTGTATCCTGCCAACCCAAGAAATGAGAGCATGTTTTTTACAGTGACTGGTTTGGTATGATGCAGAATGGAGGATCTATGGGACGGAGACACACCTGTTCCCTTAGCAGAAATAACTCTACCCAGAAAAGACACCGTTTGTCTGCAGCATTGCAATTTAACCCGTGAAACTTTAAAACCGACACTATACAGGTGAAACAGCAACGACTTTGTGGCTTCCAAACAAGAAACATGATCGGGTGCTGCCAAAAGAATGTCATCGACATACTGGATCAATACCACCCCCTTTGGGAGCGTCAG
>NW_025214716.1:25929-43008 GCF_004010195.1 Chiloscyllium plagiosum | reverse complement strand
GGTTTCCTCCCACAGTCCAAAAATGTGCAGGTGAGGTGAATTGGCCATGCTGAATGCCCGTAGTGTTAGGTGAAGGGATGAATGTAGGGGAATGGGTCTGGGTGGGTGGCGGGTCAGTGTGGACTTGTTGGGCTGAAGGGCCTGTTTCCATACTGTAAGTAATCTTAAAAAAATATAATGCAAGGTTATAGTTCCACCAGTCTATTTGAAAGTACAAGTGTTTGGAGCACTGCTCTTTTATCAGGTAGCTAGTGGAGTAGGTCCATAGGACACAAGAATTTATAAGTAAAAGCTTCAAGCATCATACAACTGATGCAATGTAATAGACAAATCTAGGTAGTTGTTAAGTCTTTAATCATTTGGAATGGGGATGCAGGTTTTGATTGATTAATATGTAAATCCCAGAAATATCTTCAAGTCACAGTCCTAAGATAACTGAAGGTTTATCAGTGGATTAAAAAAGGTAGCATCTCAGCTCAGACAATGCATTAAAGGTGTGAGGTTAGAGTCTGTCTGTATCCCAGCCTGGAGTCAGGCTAGTTTTATTTACAAAGTAGGAATTTTTAAAATGTTGACTGACTGCCTACAGATTGTGTGCTTTTTGAACAAAATAGAATTTGTCTGCAAATACAAATCTGCAAATACAAATTCACTCCATAGATTTACACATGTCTGTGCGTGCGTATGTATGTGCGTGAGGGAGATAGAAAGTGTGCACGGGCATGTAAGGGAGAGAGAGTGTTTGCGAGTGTGCATGTGACATGATATGAGGTAAATCCCTCTGCCAAATTAAACCATACAAAAAGCTCACCTCGCCTTTAGCTAAATACATTTTTTGTAATCTGTTAAATTTCGCGTGTAAAGAATATTCTCAGATCTCACCATTTAAAGTAAAATTAATGATTTTATTCCTTAAATCCAAAAGAAAACATGAGACAGCAACTGTTTACAAGTCCTTTCTCTTAAACCTAACTTTTACCTCCCCCTCTACAATACTAGTCCGATAAAAACTCCGTTTAAGATTTATAAAACACACCTTATTATTTCAAAACCAGGAAGCTTTCGGTTCTTCTCTGTAGATCCTTGTTTTCTTTTCTTCTTCAGTATTCTGCTTCCCAGGTCTTTGATAGGAAAAGGGACCTTTCCGAGAGCAGGTCTTTATGTCAGCAATCTCATGTTAGTGCTAGCTGCTTTTTGTCAAACTTTACAAAATGTCTTATATTGACACCCCAAAGCATCAGATCATCTCATTGGTTCAGTGTTGTCAAAACATTATTTTCAAAGTCGATTGGATTTTGCAATTTGAGGCTATAGTTTAAACTGATTGGCGAAATTTGAATTTGTTGTGTACCATGACTACAAAGCTCCAGCTAATTGTTTCAATCCAGTGTTACAATTTAAAATCATTCAGAACACTTTGTACCAGCTAGTTATTTCAGCTCCCTAAAAGATACAGTACACATTTATAACTTCATAACGTAAGTGACAGCTTGTTCAGGTCACACAGACTGTCTGTTCTTTCCTGGGGATTCTAGTCAAAAAGCCTGATACTCGTGAAAGCTCTTGGATTATGACCACAAAACATCTGCTAGACTAACCAGTTGTCTGCTTCAAAATGATTGCTGCTTTATGCTTTTAGCTAAATACCTTTATCGTCAGTAATAATACATTTTAATCCTTCAACTATTTTGTCCTTTCTGTAATCATTACACTATTCTATCTTTAATTACTGGCCTAGTAGACAGTTTTAATCTTCCTCAACAATAATAGCTAAAATGGTGCAAGAACTGGGGTTTTGGAGTTTGGGGGTGGGCGGGAGCAATTGTGGTTTGGAGTGGGATGGTAAAAGAGAAGAAGCAAAAGATGAGGATGTAAAAGACAGGATCCTCACTAACTGTTATTGGAAAGCAGTCAAAATGACAGAAAATGGTGACCGAGGTTTTAAAAAGTATGGCTCTCTGTCATGTCCCCAGCACTGTTTACAGGGTGCATGGTTATTGTCAGATTCTGAATGAATTCTGTCTGATTTCCCATCATTAACTCGACTGTGACCAGTTACTCTCAGCTTTAAAGTACCTTGTTTCAGCAAACAGACCTGGAGTCAAGTGACTCATTCATTGGATCTACAGGAATTCAGATCCAGCCCAGTTTCAGTGGGAAGACACAGGGAAGTGTCCTCTGGCTATTGGTGCGATGGGCTCTTCCTCTCAGGGGACTGTTATATCCTGGGATCTCTCCATTAAATAAAAACTCACGGTGTCTGTCGTTGATGAGCAATCTTTATGAACATGATAAATCTCCAATACACCAACAGGACATCACAGAGAAAGCTTGTGGTGAAGGGCTGGAGGAGGATGCAGAAATAGAGAGGATTGGAGTGCTGGAGAAGGTTACAGAGAGGGGGAGAGGTGTAGGGGCTGTGAGAGGTTAAAGAGATAGAGTAGGATGGACAGCTAGAGGAGATTACAGAGATTGACAAATGTCAGTGCAATGATAGGGTGGTGTTTTGGGGCAGGATGATGTCACAGAAGTATGGAGAGGTGTGTGCCCCGAAGTAAGTTACAGAGATTGGGAGAGGGTGTAGGGGCTGGAGGAGGCTAGACAGATAGGGAGAGTTGTAGGGGCTGGAGGAGATTACACAGATGGGAGGGAGTGGTGACTTCTGTTAATTCTCAGCTCCTTCACAGAGCAGCTTCTTCCAACCACTGGTGATCACTAGTGAGTGGACAATAATGACAAATGTTTATTGAGTATTGAATTAGAATTACAATCATTGTCATATGTACTCATGTATAGGAATAAATAAGTACAAAGAAAGTGTACAAAGTCACCATTCTCTGATGTCATCTTGGTTACAAAATCAGAATTCAAAAAAACAGCAGTAGAAATGACAGAAGGCCAAAGGTAAGAAAAGGTTTTAAAGTCAAAGTCATATCTCCGTAAAGGTGTTTGGATCCACTAATACAGGCACTCGACCTAACATGGCTTGGAGTCTGGGTCAGTCTGTGAGTCTCCCATCAATCACCGGAAGGAGCCATGTTCACCAGGCCAGACCCTGCAGGATGCTGCAGCCATTCCCCACACCCCTCACTGCCATGCTGATGCCACTGAGTAACCCACAGTAAAAGGCTTACCAAGAGAAAGTGCAAATAATCATTGCAATCCCATCACTGCCCAACATGGGTACACCCTATTGTCGATGTCTGGAAGAGCTTTGTGCATTCTGGAATATGAACATATTGTAACCTGATGACAATGAGGGTTTCAGTAACTCCCTGTTTGATCACATTGAGGGCCTTTGTACGAGGCAGGTCAAAGTTTGACCTCACAGAACCAGTGTGACCTCACCATGTACATCACAGAGAGAGACCTGACATCACAATCGGTTTGTAAACTGGCTTTGTCTGAGGCACGAGGCTGTACAAGGATACACAGGGAAGGCAAGGTCACTGCACTGACTGTGTCTCAGGCTGATCTATCAGGGAGTGAGTGTGATCAGAGAGAAGATCAAAACAGCTTCACTTTACACAGCACAATGCTGTGAAAAGACAATCAGTGACCTAATTAGATAGAAGATGGTGAGGTTTGAAAGGTTAATCTAAAAATCTTCCTCTTGCACTGACTGAAGGTCTGGTGGCATGAAAAATTAATGCTCAGAGATTTATTCTGTGGATGTTTAGAACTTACTTAAACTGAGACGATATCCAGAACTGAGTCTGAAACTTCTCCTCCTCTCCTCACCAATCCCGACATTTCTGAACAATGAGATAGGGAAGGATGAAGTTGCTGTAAGAGCTTACAGCAATAGGGAGGGGAGTACATAGTGGATACAGAGATATGGAAAGTTTTGAGATTGGAGAAGATAACAGTGATATGGAGTGGTTTACCTGCCCTGTCCCTACAGGGATCTGTGGATTTATATCACAAATACCAACTGATCTTCACTACCTTCCATGGTCCTATTGTTCACAATGTCATCCTTGTTAGTCTTCCCCAAGTATATACTCACTATTTACCAAGTTGAATTCCATTTACCATTGCTTTGTAGAGTTGACCAATCTGTTGATATTCTCGTCCAGTTTACATCCTCCTTCTCACTCATGACGACCCGACCAATTTTCATGTCATATGCAAACACCTTAATCATATCACCTGCACTTATTTCCAAATCCTTAAAATCCACCATAAATAGCAAAGGCCTCTGCACCACGCTCTGTGCAAACCCACTGAAAACAGATTTCATGTCATAGAAACATCTTTTGACCATCTTCCTCTGTTTCCTGCCTCTCAGCCTATTTTACCATTTTGCCTTGCATATCATGGGCGTTTACTTGATCAGTCTTCAATGAAGGAATTTATCAAAAGTTTGCTAAAACCCAGGTACATTAAATCAAATGCATCAACAATTTTTGTTTCTGCCTCACGTTTGTCAAATACAACTTTCTCTTCATATTTTGTTGTTGCTATCATCGCTTAACATGTGATTTGACCTGTATTATTTCTGATAACTTCCCCGTCACTGTGGTTACCCTGATTAGGCTCTAAATTCTTGATCTACTACTTCTTCCATTACACATAGAATCATAGAGTCCCGACTGTGAAGAAAGAGGTCATTTGGCCCATCGAGTCCGCGCAGACCCTAGCCTGCACATTCCTGGACATTCGACTGTGGCCAATCCAATTCACCTGTATACCTATAGACAATGAGAGGAAACCAGAGCACACAGAGGAAACCTACGCAGACATTGGGAGACTGTGAAAACTCCACACATTGGTTGGAATTGAATCCAGGTCCTTAGCACTGTGAGGCAGCAGTGCTAACTACTGAGCCACAGTACCACCCCGATTTGCTGTTATATCTGGATAATATTAGCACTTCACCTGTGGAAAGAGAAGATTTGAAAATGGCCTGTCATTTTAATTCTCTATCTTGCTCTCATGCTGACATTTCTGATCTTGATATACTGTACTGTTCCAGTGATGCTCAAAGTAAATTTCAGAAACAGTCTCCCACCTTGCAATTTTACAGCCTCTGGATCAAAACTGGGTTCAACAATTCTGGCAGCTAACTCTTGTCTCCATTTGTTCCCATTTCTTTGTTTGTTTCTGTTTGATTCCCTTCAGTCAGCAGCCCATCTGCCCCAGGCACATCCTCAGTTTCTCTGGACCTTTTCTTGCCCCATCACAATTCCCTTTGACCCAGGAGACTCACTCTTCTTTCAGTCAATCCCACCCTTGATCATAGACCTTCCTTCTGACATTTTCACATCCAGCCCTTCCTCAATCCTGTTACATCTCCAACTGTTCCTTGTTCTAATGAAAACTTACAGTCTCCAAGCATTAACTCTGTTCCTCTTGTCACATGCTGCCTGATCAGACGGACTTTATTCAAACAGATTCTCATTTCACTGCAGTTCAGTCTGCAGGATACAATGCACATGGACAACTGGCCAAGAGGAACTATTTTAGAAAATGAAGCTGAGCCAGATAAATGAGTTATCAGACAAAATCTTTCAACGGCAATAAGCATTTGAGAAATACCTGAGAAAATGTTGCCAAACCTACAATTCACCCTCTGTATTCCTTGACCTGGTTAGAATGTCCCACAGCAGCAAACTGATCAGGATATAACCGTGAACCTTTTGAAATACAAAATCACCACTGAACTGTTTTTATCTGCATAACATTTCCTTGGTGGAGGGTTCCCAGTTTCTCTGCTGTTTAAACAGGTGTCTCGCTGACTGGCACATATCAGAGCTCTCCTCAGGGGACACTGCCTGTCAGTGACCGTACTAATAGCTGAATATACTCAGCAAGTCAGAAGGAATAGGTGCAAATAAACACAATGAAAAGCTCAAGCTTTCATCACCACTGAAGAAAGCTGGACGTAGGTTGAAATCAGGAGCTTTTGAGATTGTAAAATGCTCAGAATGTCTGAGAGGGTGGGAGCAGGGGACAGGAGATGTCATGATGCAAAAGACAAAGTCACTTGTAATTCATACAAACCAAGGAACCACAGATATGTACCCGGATGAGTTTGTGATTGTCAGTCTGCATCCCTGTCTCTGAAGGCAACAAGAAGGAAAATGACCTTCAGTTATTTTTGGACATGATTTTATTCCATTTGTGTCATCTAATGTTGCTCTTTGGAGGAAGGGGCATCATGCTGGACCCATTCTTAATTCAATCACAGAATGGCTTATCCAGCTATTGCATATGGCTCTTCAAGCCACCATAAACACCCACTGTGGGTCTGGATTCACACCTATATTTTCATTGAAGTCATCTATATATATCACAAACAGCAGAGCTCCCAGTATGGATCCATGGTCAGCACTACTCGTTACGGACTTTCAGCCTGAATAACAACCTTCCACCATTATCTCTGCCTTCTATGGGCAAGCTAATTCTGAATCCACATGGCCACGCTACCGTGGATCTGACTGATCTTAATCTTTTGGATGAGCCTACCATGAGAGACCTTGTTGTAAGCCTTACTAAAATCCATGTAGAAAACATCCATTACTCTAACCTCTTCGATCACCTTCGTCACTTCCCCAAAAAATTCAATCACGTTAGTAAGGCATGACATACCTCGCACAAAGCCATGTTGACTGTTCCTAATTAGGGCATGCTTTTCCAAATGTGCATAAATCCTATCCCTAAGAATTCTCTCCAATAGCTTCCCAAACACTCATGTGAGACTCACTGGGCTATATATTCCTGAAATGTCCCTATTTTTCTTCTTAAACAGATGATCAACATTAGCTGCTTTCCAGTCCTCCGTGACCTCTCCAGTGGCTAGTGAGGATACAAAGATTTTGTCCAACACCCCAGCGATTACCTCTCTTGCCTCTCTCTCTACCATTGGGTCCTCAGGATGTTTCCACCCTACTGATTTTCTAGAGATCCCTCACTTCTTATGTGATCTCAAAATGCCCTAGGACATCAGCATGCTCCACACAAATCTCACTATCTTCCGTATCCTTTTCCTGGGTGAATATTGATGCAAAGTACTCACTTAGGATCTCACCCATATCCTCTGCCAAGCACAAGTTGCCTCCTTTATCCTTGAGTGGTCCTACCTTCTCCCGAGTTATCCTCTGATTTTTAATGTTCCATAGAATGCCTTGGGGTTCTCTTTAACACAACTTGCCAAAGTAGTTTAAACGTCCCTCTTTGCTCTCTGTACACAATATTCCAAAAGAGACCGCACCAATGTCCTGTTCAACCTCAACACAACTTCCCAACCCCTCCGCTCAAAGAACTGAGCAAAGGAGACTAGCATGTTAAATGCCTTTTAAACCACCATGTTTAGCTGTGATGTAAACTTCAAAGAATTTTGGATGTGCACCCCCTAGATCCCTCTGTTCTGCAATACTACACAAGGCCCTACCATTTATTATATAAGAATTATGTCCTACACTCCCTCGGACCCCCTGTTCTACAACACTACCCAATATCCGACCATTAATTGTATAAGTCCTAACCTTGTTTATTGTACCAAAGCACAATCCCTCACATTTATCCAGATTGAATTCCATCTGCCATTTTTCAGCCCATTGACCCATTTGATCAAGAACCCTTTGTAATCTTAGAAAACCTTCTTTACTGTCTACTTTGCCACCAATATTGATGTCGTCTGCAAGCTCACTAACACATGCCTTTTGTATTATCATCCAAATCATTGATGTAAATGACAAACAAAAGAGGACCCAGAATTGATCCCTGTAAAACTCCACTGGCCACAGGCCTCCAGTCCAAAAAGCAACCCACCCACAACCACTATCTGTCTCCAGTCATTAAGGCAATTATGTATCCAATTGTCAAGCTCATCCTGAATCCCATGTTGCAGTTTTACTAATTAGTCTACCATGCGGAACCTTATCAAAGGGTTTATGGAAGTCAGGTAAACAGCATCTACTACTCTGCCTTCATCAATCTTCTTTGGTAACTTTCTCAAAACGTTCAAAAAAAAAACAAAGTTGTGAGATACAATTTTCCCTGTACAAAACCAGGATGACTATCCTTAATCTATTTTTGCCTCTCTAAATGTCCATAAATCCTATCTTTTAAAATAACTCCAAAAGTTTACCCAAGATCAAAGTCAGACTCACAGGTCTATGGTTCCCCAATTTCCCCTTACAATCTTTCTTAGACAAAGGTACAACACTAATCACCTTCCAGTTACCAGGTACCTCACCCCTAGATATATTTGATGCTAATATTTCTGCTTGGGGTCCTGTAGTTTCCTCCCTTACTTCCCACCATATTCTAGGATACATTAGATCAGGCTGCGGAGATTTATCCATCTTTGTATTCTCTGAGATCTCCCGAACGTACTGTTCAGTAATCTGAAATGCATTTTAAACATGAAATTTTAATTTTCTGTATTCTCTAGCCACCATTTCTTTCTCCACAGTAAAAACTGATGCAAAATATTCATTTAGTGTCTCTCCCATCTCCTGGGGTTCAACACAAAGATGACCTCCTCAATCTTTAAGGAGCCTTACCCTTTCTCCAGTTAACTTCTTGCTCTTCATGTGTTTGTAGAATCTCTTTGGATTATCCATAACCTTACCGAGTATTGGCAGATAAGGTTACTAGGGAACACTATATTTTCCCTAGTAAACTTGTCAGAAATATGTTTTCTATTTACAGTATTAAGGTATTCCTTATTCATTAATCTTGAAATATATTCTTTTAAGAACAAAACAACCTGCTTAATTAGCACCACATTTCAGAAACTTCTACTTCCTCAAGCACTGACATTTAGTAGCAGCAGTGTGCACGATCTACAGATGTACTGCAGAAAGGTACCAAAGATTCTCGGACAGCACATCCCACGACCACTTTCAATTTGAAGGACAACAGAGGCAGATACATGGGAACACCACCACCACCTGCAGGTTTCCCTCCAAGTGACTCACTATTTTTACTTGAAAATATAAAATCACTTCCTTCAGTGTCGCTGGGTCAGAATCCTGGAATTTTCTACAGATATACCTGCAGCATACGGACTGCAGCAGTTCAAGAAGGCAGCTTATCAGCACCTTCTCAAGTGGCAACTAGATGGGTAATAAATGCTGGCCCAACCAATGATACCCACATCACACAACTAAATAAAGCCTAGATCTAGTTTTCAAAAGCCTCCTAGATCCTTTCTGGATCTTTTTGTGCATCAATAGAGAACCTGGATATATTAATTCTGTGAAGGGTCCTTTGCTGTTGACAAGTAATCATTTCAAAACTCTCTTCTTGCAATAATTTGTCATCTGAGCTGAAAACAAAACTGCATATTTTTAAAAGTTATAATTTAATAAAAATATCATTAGCTGTCCACTCCATATCTAATTGCCTCATATTTCTTGTCAGGGATCTTTGCTTTTATCTTTAAAAAATTTAAAATATATTGTTTATCTATCATTCTATTTTCTGATTTTCTGACCTTTGCTTGTGAAAAATGTAGGGTTCAGAAGTACATAGTCAGCATGGTTTTGTGAAGGGCAGGTCGTGCCTCACAAACCTTATTGAATTCTTTGAAAAGGTGACGAAGGAGGTTGATGAGGGGAAAGCGGTAGATGTGGTATATATGGATTTTAGTAAGGCGTTTGATAAGGTTCCCCATGGTAGGCTACTGCAGAAAGTACGGAGATATGGCATTGAGGGTGAGTTGGAGGTTTGGATTAGGAATTGGCTGGATGGAAGAAGACAGAGAGGGGGAAATCTATGTGGGTTTCTAGGAGTTTCCACCTTGGGACTTCATGTGACTGAACAGGGCAGATCTTTCATAGATGGACAGAATGAGCCAAGAGTCAGTGAGATGTGGAGAGCAGGATTTCCTTCCTTTTCTTTCCTTCCGTGTTGCCGCTGTGCCTCATCAATAAAGATGGGGTACTGGGCTAATGGTCGGATACTTGGTAGTGTGGATGAGCAGAGGGATCTTGGTGTCCATGTACACAGATCTCTGAAAGTTGCCACCCAGGTAAATCGTGCGGTGAGGAAGGCATATGGCGTATTGGCTTTTATTGGTAGAGGAATTGAGTTCCGGAGTCCTGAGGTCATGATGCAGTTGTATAAGACTCTGGTGCGGCCGCATCTGGAATATTGTGTGCAGTTTTGGTTGCCATACTATAGGAAGGATGTGGAGGCACTGGAATGGGTGCAGAGGAGGTTTACCAGGATGTTGCCTGGTATGGAAGGAAGATCGTATGAGGAAAGATTGAGACACTTGGGGCTGTTTTCATTAGAGAAAAGAAGTTTTAGGGGTGACTTGATTGAGGTGTACAAGATGATTAGGGGGTTAGATAGGGTTGACAGTGTGAACCTTTTCCCGCGTATGGAGTCGGGTATTACAAGGGGGCATAGCTTTAAATTAAGGGGGGGGGGTAGATATAGGACTGAAGTTGGGGTAGGTTCTTCACTCAGCGAGTTGTAAGTTCATGGAATGCCCTGCCAGTAGCAGTGGTGTACTCTCCCTCTTTATGGGCATTTAAGCGGGCATTGGATAGGCATATGGAGGATAGTGGTCTCGTGTAGGTTAGGTGGGCTTGGATCGGCGCAACATCGGGGGCCAAAGGGCCTGTACTGCGCTGTATTCTTCTATGTTCTATGTTCTAACCTTGTCATTTGGGGTGGCATGGTGGCTCAGTGGTTAACACTGCTACCTCACAGTACCAGGGACCTGGGTTCAATTCCTGCCTCGGATAACATTCTCTCTATGTTCTGCATGAGTTTCCTCAGGGTTCTCTGGTTTCCTCCCATAGTCCAAAGATGTGCAGATCAGGTGAATTGGCCATGGTAAGTTGCCCAGAGTATGAGGTGCATTAGTCAGAGAGAAATGGTTCTGGGCGAGTTACTCTTCAGAGGGTTGTTGTTGGGCCGAAGGACCTGTTTCCATACTGTAGGGAATCTAATTTAATCATCTCAGAACTGCAAGTTTGTAACTGGCCATTTCAGCCCCGAGCTGATGTTTGTACCAAATAAGGAATGATGATGCCTCACAGATTTCACTCTACCTCCCTGCTGTATTGGAAAGGGGAAATAGTAAAACCATTCACACGATACAGGTAAGGCTTGTTATCGTCAAAATAACTTATTAGTGTTTTGGTCTCTATATGTTCTTTGAAGAGAGATTGATAGCCATGCTATGAGGAACATTAAACTATCATTCTTTAAAAAAGAATCTTAACAGTATCCTGACAGTCCTATTGTTCTATGGGAAGAAAGAAATAGTTTGTTCATTGCCACAGTGCAGGAGTGTAATCTTCAACCTTGCTTGTGTTTGCAAGTTCAAGATTTGGAATTTGTATTAGTTTGAAAGAAGTTATATTGTAAGCAGAAATAAATGAGCTCTGTCTGCTTTATTAACAGAAATTGATAATGCTGAATATCCAAATTCTTTGTTATCTAGTTGATTTTCCTTACAAATGGCCTGTGTTTCTAACCATGCATTTTGCCTTCAGCAAGGTATTTGTATCTGAAATGGTAATGGTTATGTGATCCCACGCAGCATAAGAACTATACATGGGAACTGTGGTATTGAAGAATCTACCAGAATCAAAATTACATCAATCTGTTACATATAAACATTATATTCACAGACTCAAAAATCTCCTGGCCAGTATTTGGCTATTCAGTGACAAACAGATTTCATCAGTACGTCATGCTTCGAATGACCTGGGTAAAATGGAAAGTGAGACCTCAAGATCCTTGGGCCCAATTTGAGGATATTTGGATGATTTCATCAGCATGTCTCTTTAAGGCATTCTTCCTGCCAAAGTGCATGACATTATACTTTCATGCATGATATTCTATTTGACAAGTTTTTGTCTACTCGCGTAACCTGTTTATATCCCTCACACACTCTTTGTGTCATTCCCACCAGTTGCCTTTCAACATATTCTTGTTCCATCCACAAACCTGTATGGAATTTTTTCACTTCTCGAATTCAAGTCATTGATGTGTGTTGTAAATAAATGTGGTCCCAGCACTGATCTCTGAGCTACCATATTAATCTGCACCGCCTGCTGCTTTCAAGGAACTTTGGTCAAACTCCCCTAGATCCCTCTGTTCCTCCAAGCATCCTAGTGTACTATCATTCATTGAGAACCCCAATATTGACTACGCAGCATCTGCAGATCATGTGTTTCTCCCCATCACCATCTCTCTATTTTCCCTCACTTGCTTCTCTCTCCCTCTCTATTTCACTTTTACTCTCTCTCTCTCTCTTTCTCTCCACCCTTCCCTCATTCAGAGTCAAATAGGGAGAGACAGACAGTGACTGGAACATGCCCTATCTGATCCTCAATACAATGAACTAAAATGGCTGCCCCAGACCATTTCATTTCACAGTTAAATTCTTCACATTCCCTGAACCACAAGCATTATCAAGGAAATAAATTCAAGTCTTGACACATTTGGAATTTATCATTTCATCTCTGATGTTGTTGTTTATCAGGCAATGAGTGGGTGTCCACATAATATTGTCAAATAAGGGCAACACCTGCTTCTCCTGGGGGTTATTTCTGGTTAAAATCACTGGGCTACATTCCAAACAGGAGCCAGTTAGTCTGGAACACAGTATATTAATTAAAAAAACAGGATTGCGATCCCTCTGTTCCTCCAAGCATCCTAGTGTCCTATCATTCATTGAGAACTCCAATATTGACTACGCTGCATCTGCAGATCATGTGTTTCTCCCCATCACCATCCCTCTATTTTCCCTCACTTGCTTCTCTCTCCCTCTCTATTTCACTTTTACTCTCTCTCTCTCTTTCTCTCCACCCTTCCCTCATTCAGAGTCAAAGAGGGAGAGACAGACAGTGACTGGAACATGCCCTATCTGATCCTCAATACAATGAACTAAAATGGCTGCCCAAGACCATTTCATTTCACAGTTAAATTCTTCACATTCCCTGAACCACAAGCATTATCAAGGAAATAAATTCAAGTCTTTACACATTTGGAATTTATCATTTCATCTCTGATGTTGTTGTTTATCAGGCAATGAGTGGGTGTCCACATAATATTGTCAAATACGGGCAACACCTGCTTCTCCTCGGGGTTATTTCTGGTTAAAATCACTGTGCTACATTCCAAACAGGAGCCAGTTAGTCTGGAACACAGTATATTAATTAAAAAAACAGGATTGCAGAGAGTAAATCCAACCTCAGGGTGATTCAATCAGATGGGTCCACTGAGTGGAGGAAACACCAATCTGGCGAATCCTCAACCAGGCCTTCTGCCCTTGGATCTTCAAATTGCAGTTTTCAATTTCCTCAGCAGGATGGGGGCAGGGGGCATGGCCTACCCCTGCAATTATCTTTCCGGCTGTCCTTTTCGAGGTTTATAAAATCATGAGGGGCATTGAGAGGGTGAAGAGCCAAGGTCTTTTCCCCAGATGGGGGAGTCCACAACCAGCGGACATAGGTTTAGGGTGAGAGGGGAAACAATTAAAAGGAACCTAAGGGGCAACATTTTCACACAGAGGGTGGTACATGTATGGAATGAGATCCAGAGGAGGTGGTGATCTGGTTGGGTAAATGAATAGGAAGGGTTTGGAGGGATACGGGCCAAATACTGGCAAACGGGACTTGATTTGATGAGAATACCTGTTAGGTGCCTGCAATTTGGACTGAACGGTCTGTTTCCATTCTGTATAACTCTATGACTGTATAAATCAGAATTATATACCTACAACTGAAAACACATAAAGAACACAATGACTTACCACTGATGCACTCAATGCTGTAAAAATATATAGTTTGTCATTAATTTTTATTGGGACAGTAAGTTTAATTCAAAGTTGACCATATACCAGTTGTAAAGTTAATCAGTTAGTATCAATGCAGCATAACCTTTCAGGTACCTCTCTAGAATTACATTTAAATAGGGTCTTAACAATAAAAGGGTGAGGATTTGGTGGGGTGTGGTGTAATGGTGCCATCACTGGACTATTAATCTAGAAACTGAAGTCATTTTCTGGGGACCTGGGTTTGAATCTCACCAATTGGTATTCAAACTCAACTTAAGAAAACATCTGGAATTAAGAGTCGAACAATGATTGTTCGAGGGAAACATCAGTTTGGTTCATTAATGCTCTTGCAGGATGGAAACAGAGTTCTTACCTGCCCTGGCCTACATGTGACACCAAATGCACAGCATTGCGGTTGACTCTTAGCTGCCTCTGGGCAATTAGGGATGGGCAATAAATAATCATAAAAGCCAGTGTTGCCCATATCCCGTTGATGAATGAAAAAAAGGCACCGGTCAAGCCTACAGACAACATTTCAAGAATCAAAGAAGGGAACCTGGTCAAATGTGCATTGAGTTTGAAAGGAACAAACAAAGTAATTTTGAAAGATGGATAATGGCATTATAAACACATCAAATATATCATGCTCTCAGAGACAGATGATTATTAGATTCCCTACAGTGTTGAAACAGGCCCTTCGGCCCAACAAGTCCACACCAACCCTCTGAAGAGTAACCCACCCAGTCCCATTTCCCTCTGATTAATGCACCTAACACTATGGGCAATTTAGCATGGCCAATTCACCTGACCTACACATCTTTGGATTGTGGGAGGAAACTGGAGCACCCGGAGGAAACCCACGCAGACACGGGAAGAATGTGCAAACTCCACACAGACAGTCGCCCAAGGCTGGAATCGAACCTGGGACCCTGGTACTGTGAGGAGTTCAAAAATTCACTTCCTGAAGTACTGAGAATGCATGTGGATGAACAGAGAGTTAAAGACCACAAGATGACCAGCTGAAATTGCTGATGGTTATGAGTTGGTTCAAGAATCAAAGATTGGCTTCCAATGGCAATTTCAACCTATGAGGGATAGAAATTAGGGAAAAGAGAAATCCTGAGGTGGTAAGGGAACATTAGATCTCATTGAAAATAGTAAAGACAGTTTACCACAGGATAAACAGGAAACCCTTGAGGGAGAAAGAGAATTAAAAAGCTCAGGTGTTTTTACTGTTACAAAGTAGACCACATGAAGTCACAGTATTGGTGTGTTAGAGAAAAAAAACACTGGGTAGACAGCTGTGGGAAAACAAGGTAGGCCATTGAGTTTTGTTGAAGTGGTAAAGGAAGGTACAGTGGAAACTAAAAAGCAGCAAAAGAATGTCAGGATTTCATTGAGAAGCAAGTCCAGATCTATTTAAGGAAGTTACTTTTGTGGGTAAGGTTGGATCATGTCGGCCAGGAGGAGCAGTTAAAGAAATTAAAACTTGAAGGGATACGGAAGTAAGTCAATCTTTGGTGGGAGATAAGGAGATAATTCAGAAGGAGTATTGCAAAAGGTGGCAATATGTGGAATTCATAGTGAGAATAGCGGTGTTGCATTATGTCAACTGAGGTTGGACAGTCCAGTGAAAAGTGGTGAAGTAGTGTCAGTACCTATCCTTGTTAATGACATAGCTGGATCATAGGTGAGTGTGATGCCTACTGCCTTGTTAATGAAGAAATGGAGAACATCGCATATTCAAGCAGATGCGAAATGGGTAGAAGATCATTAATTGTATTGTTGGTGGGTTATAGAAAGGAAGTGTTTCAGGTTACATTTGAATTACTAGTAGGAGATCTATTGTTAGCCTGGAGTGCATAAGGATATTGAATTTTGCCAGCATGTCACATCTAACTGGAAAACCTTAGTTCGTGATAAAACCAGGCCCTTAATACCCATTCCCACGTTTGAGGAACATTTGGCAATGGTCTTACTTGATTGTGTAGGACTTCTGACTAAAACAAAAAGTGGGAGTCAGAATTGGATGACTATAATGGATGTGTTCACGATATTTCCGGACAACAAATCAAAAATTCACAATGTCATCAGTGGAGATAAAATGTTATGATTCCTTCCAGCGGTCAGTGAAGCTTTAAAGGCAAGGATAGTGGACCTTATCAAATCGAAAGAAAATTGAGTAAGGCAAGCTATTTAATAAGAATGCGAGACAGAAAGAAATCTCATAAATTGTGTCATGTGAAGATGCTCAAAAGTTATTTTACGAGTGTCTGAGATTCAAAAATAATCTCAGACAAATGCAGCAATACCTCATCTATCACCACCCTATCAGAATCCTCAATAATATGGACTCAAAGCATGTCTTCCCTTTTAATAATGTGGAAATTCTATCCATTTCCCCAACTTCTGATTTACTGTGGATGATACAATGCAAGTGAAACAAATCATCCAATCAGATCACGGCTGATCTGTGGTCCAACTCCATATTCTTGCCTTTTGTCCATATGCCTAAATAACTTTACTCACTAAAACATGTTATATTACGGCAGTTATATTACGGCAGAAACAACTTGGTTTTTAAGCTTACCATTATAAATTCGGAGAACCTGAACTTCAGACTCCCCAGTTAGTGTCAGCCAAATGTAGGTTCAAAGATATAGACATGACACTAAAACTTTTCTAATCAATTGTTTGTGACAGTCTATTGGAAGAATTGCTTTAAAGATATCGGATCAGACTTCTCGGCATTTTGGCTCGGAATATGTGTAGTTCCTGAGGACCAGAGGAAGAGATTCTGCTCGAGTGATGCAGGTTCGACGCAGCGGACATGTGCTGGCAGGGGAGAAACCACGGGGATCGTGGTTTGAGTTATCAGAGCTGCTGGAGATCATCGCTGGATCGTGATTGGACGTTGGAGGATCGTTTGGTTGTGCTGAATTGCTCTTGGTGGATCTTTATGCTGGCTTCGGCCTAACGCCAATTCAGGTACCAGCCAACCTCAGAGCTATGGCCTCAGGGTGACTGTGAAGAAGGTGGAGGAGCGCACACCAGTCGATTGGACGGTGTTCGTGAAGAAGATTTTGCTGGAGTACTGCAGGGGGACAGTAAACTGGACGCCACATCCATAGCCCCGATGGACACGGTAAAAGATACTGAGCTGCACAACGTCTTCAGCACCTGTGCAGATGGAGCGCAGTGTAGATACACCTGGTCACGGGCAGACAGGTCTATCCGCTCAAGGATTGATTACCTGTTTGTGTCCCGAACACTCTCGGTCAGATCCACCGACATCAAGCCGGTGTTCTTCTCTGACCACTGCC
>NW_025214716.1:21961-24651 GCF_004010195.1 Chiloscyllium plagiosum | reverse complement strand
AAGGTTATCGCCAACCGGGTCAGGTCTGCTCTGGGGTCAGTGATTCACCCTGACCAAACCTGTGCTGTGCCGGGCAGGAAGATCGCTGAGAGTCTTGCACTCCTCAGGGATATGATTGCCTACGTGCAGGACAGAGGGTTGGCCACCTGCCTCATCAGCCTGGACCCAGGAGAAAGCCTTTGACAGGATATCACACACATATATGAGAGATGTTCTCTCCAAAATGGGCTTTGGGGAGGGAATCTGCAATTGGATCAGACTGCTCTACACCAACATTGTCAGTGCAGTCTCAATCAATGGGTGGGAATCAGATAGCTTCCCAGTCAGATCTGGAGTCAGGCAGGGCTACCCCCTCTCTCCTGCCTTGTTTGCCGAGTCCATCAGGAAGGATGCGAGCCTGAGAGGGGTGACTATTCCTGGCAGTGAGGGCCTGCAGGTTAAGACCTCCCTGTACATGGATGACGTCGCCGTTTTCTGCTCAGATCCGCTGTCCGTGTGCAGACTCATGTGCATCTGCGACCAGTTCGAACGGGCCTCGGGAGCCAAGGTAAACCGAGGCCAGAGTGAGGCCATGCTCTTCGGGAACTGGCCGACCAATCCCTGAAGGTGCTGGGTATTTGGTTTTGGGGGACTGGGGCGGGCGCCAAGTCTTGGGAGGAGCGTATCAGCAAAGCGAGGCAGAAACTGGGCAGATGGAAGCTACGGTCGCTCTCCATCGCGAGAAAAAACCTGGTCATCAGGTGTGAGGCACTGTCCTTGCTGTTTTACATGGCACAGGTATGGCCTATTCCCAGAACCTGTGCCGCTGCAGTCACCTGGGCCATCTTCCAATTTATATAGAGGTCAAAGATGGACCGGGTCTGAAGGGACTCACTGTACAAAGATCTGGGCAACGGGGGAAAAAATACACCCAATGCCACCCTCACCCTGATGGCCACCTTTGTGTGTGGCTGCATCAAGCTGTGCGTGGATCCCCGGTACGCAAACACCAAGTGTCACTAAGTACTGAGGTTCTACCCGTCCCCAGCGTTGTGTCGGATGGGCCTGGCCTCGCTGCCGCAGAACGCTCTGAGTAGTTGGACCATTCCATATTATCTGTCCTTCGTGGAGGAGTTTATGAAGAAAAGCACTTTTGACCGCAAGTCCATTAGGAAGTGGTCAGCACGTAGTATCCTTGAGACCCTTCGGGAAAGGGAGAGGGCGGATCCTAACGAGCGGCTCCCTGAGCAGACTGTCAAAGTCATTTCACAAAATCCCTCACCGCTAGAACTTTCCAACAAGCACCAAGACATGGCTTGGCTGGTGGTGAGATCCTTTATGCACGCCCGGACTCTCAGCCGCACCGCACGCTGCCCTCGAAGCGACTGCAGGGGAAACAATACTGTCACACACCTCCTTCTGGAATGTGCCTTTGCAGAATAAGTCTGGAGAGGAATGCAGTGGTGTTTGTCGAGGTTTGTCCTGAGCAGCACCGTGACGTGGGACTCCGTGCTCTACGGCCTGTTCCCCGGGATGCACATGGAGATGAACATCAACAACGCCTGGAGGATCATCAACTCGGTCAAAGACGCTCTTTGGTCTGTCCGAAACCTGTTGATCTTCCAGCTGAAGGAGCTGACTCCGATTGAGTGTTGCAGACTGGCACATTCCAAGGTCTGGGACAATGTGTTGCGGAATGCGCAGAAGTCAAGGCGCGGTAGGGAAAGACCACTGTGTTACGTCAGCCTGCCAAAGAAGAACAGGGGGCCACCAAGTAAGTGGGCTCTGCTGACGCCTCAGTTAAACATGTGGATATATGGATGGTAAACGTACAGGCCAGTATATACAAATGATTAATTTTGATCTCTATATGTGAAGAAATGGAATGTTTACATATGTATGGCACGACCAATTGTACAGATCATCAAAATATTTTATAAATAAAGTATATTTTTGAAATATAAAAAAAGATATGAGCACTGCTTCATGTGCCCTCGCAATGTAAGTCTGGAGGAACATGCAGTGGTTTTGCTGAGGCTTGTCCTGAGCAGCTCCGTGCTGCAAGATTCTGAGCTCTGCGGTCTGTTCCCCGGGACACTAAGACATATATCTACTGTACCTACAGGACCATCAGTTCGATGAAAGATGCTTTTCGATCTGCCCTAAATTTGTTAGTCTTCCAGAACACAGAGTTGGGGGCAACTGAGTGTTGTAGACTGGCACATTGCAAAGTCCAGGACAATGTGTGATGGACACACTGAAGCTTGTGGCAGCTGCTGCCAAGATGGAGTGGGGAAAGACCCACTGTCTGAGGTCTTCCTGCCGAAGTTAATTAGGAGCCTGTTCAGTTATTGGACCCTCCCACTGTCTTAAATACATGTCAGTATTGGTATTGTATGTATAAGAGAGTCAAAGTTCAATGCTTTGTTTGTTTACTTGATACGCAACTGAAAAGAACCAAACTGCATTTGTGACTATGTATGTATACAAAGGGATTTTTAACAATCTTTGATTGTAAGAAGATGACAGCTGAAAATGTGTTGCTGGAAAAGCGCAGCAGGTCAGGCAGCATCCAAGGAACAGGAGAATTGACGTTTCGGGCATGAGCCCTTCTTCAGGAATGAGGAAAGTGTGTCCAGCAGGCTAAGATAAAAGGTAGGGAGGAGGGACTTGGGGGAGGGGCGTTGGAAATGCGATAGGTGGAAGGAGGT
>NW_025214716.1:10520-18680 GCF_004010195.1 Chiloscyllium plagiosum | reverse complement strand
TGGCGGAGGGGATGAAGATGATAGGTCGGGAGTGGGGGAAGGGTTGAATGGATAGGTGGAAAAGAAGATAGCCAGATAGGACAAGTCATGGGGACAGTGCTGAGCTGGAAGTTAGGAACTGCGGTGAGGTGGGGGAAGGGGAAACGAGGAAACTGTTGAAGTCTACATTGATGCCCTGGGATTGAAGTGTTCTGAGGTGGAGGTGAGGCGTTCTTCCTCCAGGCATCTGGTGGTGAGGGAGCGGCGGTGAAGGAGGCCCAGGACCTTCATGTCCTCGGCAGAGTGGGAGGGAGAGTTGAAAGGTTGGGCCACAGGACCATGATGAATATTGGACTAAGGGAATAGCAGAGCAGCTTGAATGGCCAACTCCTGTTTGTATTTGTTATGGACAATTATCTCCTGTGGCACTCTCAACTATATTTGGACTTGATTTGATTTGGCTCATTCATGTAGGAGAGCCTCTTTAAAACAATGGCTCTGGACTGGAAATGTTAAACTGTGTGCAGAGATCTTGTTGTAAAGAATAGCTGTGCAGATGCTGAGTGTAGAAACTGGGGTGTCCCCATCAAAACATTGTTGGTGTGGGAACCTTGCGGAGTCATAGTGATGTTGCCTTTGTGTATTTATCTTTGTGCCAGTTTTATTCAGCTACCTTGCTACAGCCGGCAGTCTGATGACTGGTTTTGTAACATTCCCTTTCATCATCTCAATCTGGAGAACTTCATCAATTTTTCTTCAAGTTTCCACCACTTGCCTTCATTCAATGGACCTTCTTTTCTTCCCTCACATGTTCAATTTCTTAAATTCCATTTCAGCAACATCTTATAAAAATTCTCAGACTCCCACAGCGATCTTGTTTCCCACCTCGTCCCCATTCCTTTGTGCCGTTGATACTATTTTCCACACCAGTGCTTCCGAAATATTCTCAGCCCCTTCCTCATACTCAGATCTTGGTTGTAGCCATTCACATTTTTACATTACATATGCAAGATTTATGGCCCTCAGGACTCGGCTATTGTGTACGGTACTGTTGGTATGTTCTGAATACATTACTAGCTCATTGTCAATGCCTTTTGCCCCATGATTGCCTGGTCTCAATGGATGTTGAGTGTTTAAAGGGATGGTGGGTGATGAACAGCTGAGGTTTAGAAATTCATGAAAGACATTGATAACGTGAAGAGCAAAGTTTTTTTTTCCTTAGGTGGGTTTCAAAATTAGTGGACATCATTTCAAGGTGTGAGAAGAAAGATTTAAAAGCGAGCTGAAGGATAAAACTGTTCCACACAGAAGGTGGTTCTGATGAACAGCTGAGGTTTAGAAATTCATGAAAGACATTGATAACGTGAAGAGCACAGTTTTTTTTCCGTAGGTGGGTTTCAAAATTAGTGGACATCATTTCAAGAAAGATTTAAAAGCGAGCTGAAGGATAGAACTGTTCCACACAGAAGGTGGTTCATGTGTGGAATTAACTATCAGAGGTGGTGGTAGATGCAGGTACAGTTGCAACTTTTAAAAGAGATTTGGATAAGTCCATGAATATGAAAAATTTGGCAGGATATGGGTTAAACGTAGGCAAATGGGAATATTTTAGATTAGGAAACTTGGTTGGCATGGACTAGTTGGACTGAAGGGTCTGCTTCTATGCTGTATGTCTCTATGATTCTATATCTCTATTGCTCAGTTTGATATTTCTGAATGTCTTTGTAGTGGTAGGAAGTAATGGAAATAGCTTGGAAACATAAATTCAGTCAGAGAATTCCAGTCTCATTGATATATTTCCTTTTTGAACCAACTGCTGTTAATTTATGTGAGTCTACAAGTCTCCATCAACTCAATTAAATGTGGAAATTGCAGTGCTGGAATTGGACAGAGGTCAATGATGAGTTTTCTTTCAAATTCCAACTTCTGTCTTGACTCCAGTCAACTCGTTTTGTTGCTTAAGTGCTGACTTTATTTTCTGAGTGAGGCCATGTGATATTCATTCATTCGTGTCATTCATTTCAAGTTATTGTCTGTTTCTCTCTCTTTTTCTCAGTTAATTTGGTGGCAATTGTGATCTTATCCAGTGCAAAGTGTGGACTGTCCAACTGCACCGCACATTACCTGGTGGCCATGGCAGTGGCAGATCTGTTGTTCATTATGACTGATGTAATCCTGTGGAAGATTATTTTTTATTATAACCCATGGTGTTTTCTGTACCTTACCCCCGTGTGCCGAGTCATTAATGTGTTGCGCCATGCAGCTACAGACTGTTCTGTCTGGCTCACTGTCACTTTCACCTTCGATCGATTTGTGGCCATTTGCTGCCAGAAACTAAAAACAAAATACTGCACTGAGAAGATGGCACCTGTAATTCTTACAATGACGTGCATTCTGCTCGGTTTGAAAAGTATTCCATTCTACTTTCCACTTGAACCTGCAAAGATCATTGACAAGACTGAATGGTTTTGTTTTGTAACACCAAGGTATTACACCGAAGCTGGATGGGTAGGATTTGACTGGTTTGACACAGTTCTAACCCCACTGCTACCATTCGTTTTGATTCTGTTGCTTAATGCTCTGACAGTCAGACACATTTTAGTGTCTAGCCGCATCCGTAAGGGATTGAAAGGTCAGAACAAGAAAGAGAACCACAGTGACCCAGAAATGGAGAGCAGAAGGAAGTCTGTGATATTGTTATTCACCATATCTGCCAGTTTCATACTTCTATGGTTAGTATATGTTTTACATTTCTTGTATTATCGCATTATGGGCAGAAATGGCAGAGATTATAACAATTCTGAATACGTATTTAGTAAAGTTGGAGATACTCTTCAACATTTAAGCTGCTGCACAAATACGTTTGTTTATGGAGCGACTCAGTCCAAGTTTAGAAAGCAACTCAAGATCATGATGAAATATCCAGTTACATCAATTATTAAATTAATGAGTGCACCAAACAACTGACAGCAGCATTGACGTATGGAGGATCTCCTCTCCTTATGTTAGATCATAGGCTCATCGAGATGTACAGCATGGAAACACATCCTTTGGTCATCAATCTGGGATATCTGGTCGGCATGGACAGGTTGGACCGAATGGTCTGTTGCCATGCTGTACACCTCTATGACTCTATAATCAAGTCAACCAGATATCCAAATCTAATCTAGGCCCATATCCCTCCAAACCCTTCCTATTCATGTCCCCATCCAGATCCCCTTTAAATGCTGTAATTGTAGCAGCCGCAATCACTTCCTCTGGCAGCTCATTCCATACACGCACCACCCTCTGTGTGAAATGTTGCCCCTTCGGTCCCTTTTAAATCTTTCCATTCTCACTGTAAATCTATGACGTCTAGTTTTGGACTCCCCACCGCAGGGACAAGACCTTGGCCATTCACCCTATCCATTCTCCTTGTTACGACAGGAAGGTGAACTTCTCTTTTAATTAAACCAAACACCCAGAAAAACTCACCTCACCTCATAATCTGTTAAAATATGAGTGACAGAGAACTTCCAAATTCCACTCTTCAAAGAAAATAACATCAGTTTTTATTTTCTAACTCTAAAAGTGAATGTTAAACAACTATTCGTAAATTTAGCCTTCCTTTCTTTAACTGCTTACTACCTGCCTCCAATAAGAGACCTTTTAAAATAACTTCAATTTCATTTAAGACCTCACAGTCTCTGTCTCCTTCTGTGTCTTCACTCTTCCAGCTGAAGATCTTCCTAGGTCATCATCTTTCGCTTTACTACTACGATGTTTCACATGAAAAAGTACCCTTGATAGGGAGTGTTTTCTAATTTCTTGGAGACCACGATGTTAGATTGGCAGTTAGCTCTCTGGCTCTACCGCAGTTGCCCTCTGACCAATTTTCAAAATGTCCATATTCTTATATCCCCAACATCAGATTGTCTCGTTGGATCGATGTTAGCAAAACAATAAATTCAAACTTGATTGGGTTTTGGTATCCTGGGGCATAATTTAAACTGAAAATGTGTTGCTGGTAAAGCACAGCAGGTCAGGCAGCATCCAAGGAACAGGAGAATCGATGTTTCGGGCATAAGCCCTTCTTCAGGAATGAGGAAAGTGTGTCCAGCAGGCTAAGATAAAAGGTAGGGAGGAGGGACTTGGGGGAGGGGCGTTGGGAATGCGATAGGTGGAGGGAGGTCAAGGTGAGGGTGATAGGCCAGAGTGGGGTGCGGGCGGAAAGGTCAGGAAGAAGATTGCAGGTTAGGAAGGCGGTGCTGAGTTCGAGGGATTTGACTGAGACAAGGTGGGGGTAGGGGAAATGTTTTATATGCTGTTATGGACTCGGCCAGACCACTGAAAATATTCTTAAGCAGGCAGCCCAGACCATAGCTTTGTAATTTGTTTCGGTAAGTATACAATGAAAATTACCCAAATTAAGTTAGCGAAGTTGACAACCAGGTTTTAAAACAGACAAAATTTTATTCACAAAATTACACAATGAAAGACAGAGAACAGAATAAATAACCCCTACAGAACTCAGTCTATCCAAACTAGACTTAATTCAATTGTTCTGAATATACACATTAGTCCAAATAAGCAAACTTCTGGGAAACTCAGATAAAAAAATGGAACAGATGCCTACCGGTTGAAGTTAGAAGGGCAGAGAGAGAGTTTGTTTCCACACAGCTCACTGTTGAACTCCCAACTAGTTCTGGACTGAACTAAACTGCTCAGCTAGAAAGCAGACCACTCCCCTTTCATTATACAGGTCACTTGTAAAACATAACCACTTTGGCCTGAAGTCACATCTGTTTACATATAAACAAAAAAGTCTTCTCAATTTCCTTTAATCTATGTACCAAACCAGTCCAATCGGTTTATGACCCCTCTGGAAAAGAACCAATGACATCGTCTCCTTGAGAAAAGGAACAGCTTTAGAAAAAATGAAACCAGCTTGTGACAATACTTATAGAAACTGTTGCTATTTGTCTTTATATTCTGTGCTAGTTTTTTCTCATGTCCTATCGTACTTCTCTTTATAGCTCTTTTTGTGGATTGCTTTTGACCTTTAAAGTTATCCCAATCTTCCAGTTTCCTGCTGTTGTTAGCCACTTTGTATGCTGTCTCTTTAATTTTGACAGTCTCCCTTATTTTCTTAGACACCCCATGACAGATTACTTTGCTTTTTACAGTTCTCCCTTTTCTCTGGGATATACTTTTGCTGAGCACTGAAAAATTACTTTGAAAGTCCTCCACTGCTTGCCAATTGTCCCACCATAAAGTCTCTGTTTCCAGTCTACTTTAGCCAGGTCCTCCCTCATCCCATTATACTCTCCCTTGTTTCAGCACAAGACCCTGGTATCGAATTTTACCTTCACACTCTCCAGCTGAATTCTAAATTCAACCTTCCTGTGATCGCTCCTTTCAAGAGGATCCCTAACTATGAGGTCATTATTTACTCCTGCCTCATTACACAGGACCAAATCTAGGATAACTTGCTCCCTCATCAGTTCCATTACATACTGTTCAAGAAAAATATCACGGATAGTTTGACAAATCGACACAGATTAAAATCCCCCATGATAATTTATGTATCATTTTTACAGGCATTAGTTATTTCTTTGTTTATTACCTGCCCCAATGTGATGTTATTATTTGGTGACCTATGGATTCAATCTCATTCTCCAGAGAACCTGTATCATCACTCAGCACTGCCCTGACGTTGTTCTTGAATATCAGAGCTATGCCCCCTCCCTTATCCTCCTGTCTATTCTTCCGAATAGTCTGATATTCCTGAATATTTAACTGCCAGTCATGACCATCCTGTGACCATGACTCCGTAATGGCTAATAAATCATATTTGTTCACGATGATTTGTGCCATTAACTCATTGACTTTGTTACGAATGCTATGAGCCCTTAGGTAAAGTGCCCTTATGCTAGCTATCTTACCCTCATAAGTCACAATATTTCCTGAATTATCGTTCCTTTTTAATTCTTTCATAGTCTGCCTTGAACTTAAACTCTCCTGCACACATGCTAACTTGCTGCTTACCTATTAATTTATCATCATACTTCCTGTCGTTTTTCCTTTCCCTTCCCCCGACTCACATGTTTAGAGCCTAGTGACCACCCTGTTTATCCTTTTCACTAGAACACTGGTTTCAGATCGGCTCAGGTGGTGACCGTCCCATCAGTACAGATCCCCTGGTTCCAAAACTGTTGCCAATGCCCCATGAAATGAACATCTGGGATGCTCGTGAGTGGAATGTCTCTTCGTCCGACCAGATGTGGCAGAGGCGGAAGGTCCTAAACTTATCTCGTCCCATTTGCAGCATTTGGCCTATATCCCTCTGAACCCTTCCTATTCATATACCCATTTATATAACTTTTAAATATCATAATTGTACCACCTTCCACCACTTCCTCTGGAAGCCTATTCCATACATGCATAACCCTCTGTGTGAAAGCTTTTGATTAGATTACATTACAGTGTGGAAACAGGCCCTTCAGCCCAACAAGTCCACACCGACCCGCCGAAGCGAAACTCCCATTTTAAATCATTCCCCTCTCACCTTAAGCCTTTGCCCTGGAGTTTTGGCATCCCCCACCCTGGGGAAAAGACCTTAGATATTCATCCTGTCTATGTCAGTCACGATTTTATAAACCTCTACAAGATCTCCCCATAACCTCCATTGCTCCAGGGAAAACAGCCCCAGCCTATTCAGCCTCTCCCTATAGCTCAAATCCTCCAAACTGACAATCTTTTCTGAATCCTTTCAAGTTTCACAGCATCTTTCCTGTAGGAGAGAGACAAGAATTTTATATTTATTGATTTTGTTAACATCTTGAAGACCTCGATTAGATCACCCCTTAACCTTCTAAATTCTAGAGAATGAAAGCCCAAAAGGTTTAATCTCTTGTTCACCTAATCTATCGACATTGTGTTGTCATTTTATACTGTCATCAATGTTTACAATACTGCCCGATTTTATGTTGTGAGCAAATTTGGATGTTTGACGTTTTGTACCATTTTGTTCATAAATACTGTGAATAATTTGTTCCCCAGCACTATTCCCCATGGGACACCATGGTCCAATTTGAGTACTTACCCATTAATCCATCTGTTACCTACCACTCAACCAATTTTCTATCCATGCCAGTAATTTGACCTCAATTCTAGAGGCTTCCACCATAACTAACAGTCTCTTGTGTGGGGGACTTTATCAAAATCCCTTGGGGATACTGCAAACAGGGGGAGCTGGAAGGGAATGGGTGGGGGTTCAGCTGCTGTCCTGAAGATATAGGGGTTGGGAGGCGGGTGGAACTGATGTCCTGGCTTTCGGAGCAGCTCCCTGGAAGGGGAGCATGATCATCTGCACCCAATACCTAGAGCTAAAATTTGTGGCCTAACTACAGCTACAAAGAGAGGAGCTTGTGGTTTAGGCTGTGACCTTTGAGACCCACGATGCAAGGCTGAATCCCAAATTAAGGCCAGGGCTTTTCTTTTATTTTGAGGGTAACACCGAACAAGAAAGGCATAAACCTGGAGTGAGCTGGAAGCTCGCCAGGCTGCGTGATTAAAAATCACAGGCCTCATTCCTGATGAAGGGCTTTTGCCTGAAATGTCGATTTTCCTGCTCCTCGGATGCTGCCTGACCTGCTGTGCTTTTCTAGCTCCACTCTAATCTAGACTCTATGTGATTAAAAACCCGAACCACAGCTTGAGGATTTGCTGTCAAATCTAGAACCAGAAATCCTACCCAAGGCTTTGCTGTTGGATTTGCAACTCTAGAATAGGGTTTGGGGTCTAAACTGGGAGCGGCATTCCTACCAGCAAAAGACAAACAATTACAGCCCTCCAGGTGTTGGGCCTACATGGAGTTGTACAGATTAGAGGCCTCAGAAAGTAGCTTGACCCTGAACTAGGAGAGGCAACCTCCAGAATTTGAGGCCTAAAAGTGAAGGAGAGGGCCCAGACTGTGAAATTTAATCTGGGCCCAGATCCTCAGACCCGGCAGCTGAATTCTGCAGTCTAGAGCCAGTTAGCTGCCTAACAGCAGCAGGCCAGCCTGGTGTGCAGACCTCAGGAACAGCTCAAATGTAGTCATCAAGCAAACCTGAGCGGCATGGTGGCGCAGTGGTTAGCACTACTGCCTCACAGCACCAAGGTCCCAGGTTCGATTCCAGCCTTGGGTGACTGCCTGTG
>NW_025214716.1:5275-8876 GCF_004010195.1 Chiloscyllium plagiosum | reverse complement strand
ACACACAGGGAGATGGTCTCAGGATAACTGATCCAGACAAACAAAATGCAGAAAATTGATTACAGACAGTTGATTGAGAGGAAAGCACATTCCCAAACTATAATCGACACCTGAAAGGGACAGCATGGGGTTAGATACAGGGTAAAGCTCCCTCAACATCAACCTCATCAAACACTCCCAGGACAGGGAACACACATGATTATTTGTAGCGTAAATCTCTCTCAACACTGGCCCATCAAACAGTCCAGGTTGGAGCCAGCACGCGTAGAGATGCAGAGTAATGCTCCTTCTACATTCTCTTTAACAAACAAACACTCTCAGTACAGAGATTGCACAGGGTTAGACACTGTAAAGCTATCTCTACACTGTCACCACCAAACACATCCAGGACAGGGACAGCATGGGGTTAGAAAGAGAGTTTCTCCTTATCTCTCCTTACTTAAGTCCTATCCTGAGCTTTGATGTCATTGGCAGCAGTGAGAGCCCAGCAGGAACCTTGTGAAGGCCAAGGGCAGAGGAGAGTGGGCCCAGCTCAGAGAAATATGAGCTCAGCACAAAGGAGAGTGGGCCCAGCGACAAGGACAGTGGGCCCAGCGGAGGGGAGAGTGTGCCCAGTGCAGGGGACAATAGGCTCAGCGGAAAGGAGCTTAGAGAAATATGAGCTCAGCACAAAGGAGAGTGGGCCCAGCGACAAGGACAGTGGGCCCAATAGAGGGGAGAGAGGGCCCAGTGCAGGGGAGAATGGGGCCAGTGCAAGGGAGAGTGGGCCCAATGCAGAGGAGGGTGGGCCAAGCGCAGGGGACAGTGGGCCCAGCGCAGGGGAGAGAGTGCCCAGTGCAGGGGAGAGTGGGCCCAGTGCAGGGGAGAGTGAGCCCAGCGAAGGGGAGAGTCGGCCCAGCGTAGGGCAGAGTGAGCCCAGTGCAGAGACAGTGGGCCCAGCGATGAGGACAGTGGGCCCAGCGCAGGGGTGAGTGGGCCCAGCATAGGGGAGAGTGGGCGCAGCACAGTGACAGTGAGCCCAGTGCAGAGGAGAGTGGGCGCAGCACAGGGTAGAGTGGGCCCAATGCAGGTGAGAGTGGGCCCAGCACATGGGAGAGTGGGGTCAGCACAAGGGAGAGTGAGCCCAGTGCAGAGGACAGTGGGCCCAGCGAAGAGGTTAGTGGGCCCAGCGCAGGGGAGAGTGGGCCCAATGCATGTGAGAGTGGGCCCCGCACAGGGGAGAGTGTGCCCAGCACAGAGGAGAGTGGGCCCAGCACAGGGGAGAGTGGGCCCAATGCAGGTGAGAGTGGGCCCCACACAGGGGAGAGTGTGCCCAGCGCAGAAGAGACTGGGCCTAGCACATGGGGAGTGGGCCGAACGCAGAGTAGAGTGTGGCCAGCGCAGATGACAGTGGGCCCCGTACAGTGGACAGTGGGCCAGCGCAGGGTAGAGTGGGCCCAGCGGAAAGGATATTGGGCCCAGTGGGGGGATAGTGGGTCCCGCACAAGGGAGATTGGGCCCAGTGCAGAGGAGAGTGGGCCCAGTGCAGAGGACAGTGGACCCAGCGAAGGTGAGAGTGGGCCCAATGCAGGGGGGAGTGAGCCCAAGTGCGAGGGAGAGTGGGCCCAGTGCAGAAGAGAGTGGACCCAACGCAGGAGAGAGTGGGCCGAGTGCAGAGGAGTGTGGGCCCAGAATGAGGGAGAGTGGGTCCATTGCAGGGGAGAGTGGTCCCAGCACAAGGGAGACTGGGCCCAATGCAGGGGCGAGTGAGCTCAGTGCAGAGAAGAGTGAGCTCAGTACAGAGGAGAGTGGGCCCAACGCATTGGAAAGTAGGCCTAGCACAAGGGAGAGTGGGCCTAGCGCAGGGGAGAGTGGGCCCAGCGCAACGGGAGAGTGGGCCCAACTCAGGGGAGACCAGCGCAACGGGAGAGTGGGCCCAACTCAGGGGAGAGTGGGCCCAATGCAGGGGAGATTGAGCCCAGAGCAGGGGAGACTGAGCCCAGTGCAGAGAACAGTGGGCTCAGCACAGAGGACAGTGGATCCAGGGCAAGGGAGTGTGGCCCAGTGCAGAGAAGAGTGGGCCCAATGTAGGGGAGAGTGGGCCCAGCACAGGGGAGAGTGGGCCCAACGCAGAGGAGAGTGAGCCCAATGCAGTAGACAGTGGGCCCAGCAGAGAGGAGAGTGGGCTCAGGGCAAGGGAGAGTGACCCAGTGCGAGGAAGAGTAGCCCAGTGAAGTGGAAAGTGGGCCCAGTGCAAGCTACTGTGGGCCCTGCATGAGGGATAGTAGGCACAGTGAAGAGGAATGTGGGCCAAGTACAAGGGACAGAGGGCTCAGTGCAGAAGGGAGTGTGCCCAGCGCAAGGGAGAGTGGCCCAGCGTGATGGAGAGAGGCCCAGTGCAGACAAGAGAGGGTGCAGTGAAGCAGAAAGTGGGTTGTGCAGGAGGGAGAGTGGGCCCTGCTTAAGGGAAAATAGGCTCAGTGAAGAGGACAGTGGGCCCAGCACAAGAGACAGTGGGCCCAGTGCAGAAGAGAGTGGGGGGTCAAGCACAGAGGAGAGTGAGTAAAGTGCAAAGGAGAGTAAGCCCAGTGCAGAGGAGAGTGGGTCAAGCACAGAGGAGAGTGAGCCTAGTGAAGAGGAGAGTGGTCCCAGTGCAGAGGACACTGGGCCCCGTGCAGAGGAGAGTCCAGATCAGGTGAGTGTGAGTGCAGTGCGGAGGAGAGTCGTCCCAGTGCAGATGACACTGGGCCCAGTGCAGAGGAGAGTGAGTCCAGTGCAGATGAGAGTGAGCACAGTGCAGAGCAGAGTGGTCCCAGTGCAGCGGACACTGGGCCCAGTGCAGAGGAGCGTGGGCCCTGCGCAGTGGAGAGTGGAACCCAAACACATTCAGTGCAGAAGATTGTATACCAAGCACAGGATGGTGTTTGCCCAGAGAGGAGGGGTGTACACCCAGCACAGAGGAGAGTGGGCCCACTGAGGTGGATGATTGACCCAGCACAAGGGAGTACAGAAACAGCGAGTGACCTCATGTTTCCCCAATGAGGTCTGCGGCCTTTGTCTGCGGCCTGACTTGCTTTTCCAGGTGAGCACAGGAAGTGACTGGGCCCATAGCTGGGGCCCATACGTGGAGGAAGTGGGAGGATTCAAAGGAGAAATTGTTAAGGGTGAGGACCAGTTTGACCAAACGAATGGGAGTGTCGGTGGAAGGGTACTTTTGGGGACGTCTGGAGAGGAAAAAATGGAGGGCTTGGAGGCCCTGGTCATGGCGGATGGAGGTGCAGAGGGATTGGATATCCATGGTGAAGATGAGGCGTTGGGGGCCGGGGAAACGGAAGTCTTGGAGGAGGTGGAGGGCGTGGGTGGTGTCTCGAACGTATGTGGGGAGTTCCTGGACTAGGGGGAATAGGACAGTGCCGAGGTAGGTAGAGATGAGTTCAGTGGAGCTTAGCATGCTGAGACAATGGGTCAGGCAGGATGGTCAGGCTTGTGGATCTTGGGAAGGAGGTAGAACCGGGCAGTGCGGGTTTCCCGGACTATGTGGTTGGAAGCTGTGGGTGGGAGATCTCCTGAGGTGATGAGGTTCTGTATGATCTGGGAGATGATGGTTTGGTGATGGGGGGGG
>NW_025214716.1:0-3094 GCF_004010195.1 Chiloscyllium plagiosum | reverse complement strand
AATCCGGACACGTCATGGGGACAGTGCTGAGCTGGAAGTTTGGAACTAGGGTGAGGTGGGGGAAGGGGAAATGAGGAAACTGTTGAAGTCCATATTGATGCCCTGGGGTTGTAGTGTTCCGAGGCGGAAGATGAGGCGTTCTTCCTCCAGGCGTCTGGTGGTGAGGGAAAGGCGGTGAAGGAGGCCCAGGACATCCATGTCCTTGGCAGAGTGGGAGGGTGAGTTGAAATGTTGGGCCACGGGGCACTGTGGTTGATTGGTGCGGGTGTCCCAGAGATGTCCCCTAAAGCGCTCTGATAGGAGGCGCCCAGTCTCCCCAATGTAGAGGGGACCGAATCGGGAGCAGCGGATACAATAAATGATATTTGTGGATGTGCAGGTAAAACCTGATGACCAGGTTTTTACCCACGATGGAGAGCGACCGTGGCTTCCATCTGACTAGTTTCTGCCTCACTTTCTTGATACACTCCTCCCAAGACTTGGTGCACGCCCCAGCCGTTTCTCCCCCCCACCCGAATCAAATACGCAGCACCTTCAGGTGGTTGGTCCTGACGGTGAAGGGGATCAAGGATTGGTCGGCCTAGTTCCCGACCTGCTTGGCCTCGCCCTTGCCTCGGTTTACCTTGGCCCCTGAGGCCCGTTCGAACTAGTCACGTTTGCACATGAGTCTGTGCACGGAAGGCGGATCCGAGCAGACAATGTCGAAGTCATCCATGTACAGGGAGTCCTTAACCTGCAGGCCCCCGCTGCCAGGAATGGTCACCCATCTCAGGCTCCCATCATTCCTGATGGACTCGGCAAATGGCTCTATGCAGCACACAAACAAGGCAGGAGAGAGAGGGCAGCCCTGCCTAACTCCAGATCTGACTGGGAAGCTATCTGATTCCTACCCATTGATTGAGACTGCACTGACAATGTTGGTGTACAGCAGTCTGATCCAATTACAGATTCTCTCCCCAAAGCCCATTTTGGAGAGAACATCTCTCATATGCCTGTGCGATATCCTGCCAAAGGCTTTCTCCCGGTCCAGGCTGATCAGGCAGGTGTCCAACCCCCTGTCCTGCATGTAGGCGATTGTATCCCTGAGGATTGCGAGATTCTCAGCGATCCTCCTGCACGGTTCAGCACAGGTTTGGTCAGGGTGGATCACCGATCCCAGAGCAGACCTGACCCAGTTGGCGATGACCTTTGCAAAGATTTTGTAATCCGCATTCAATAGTGACATTGGTCTCCAATTTCTGAATTCCTCCCTCTCCCCCTTCCGCTTGTAGATGAGGGTAATGATGCCTTTCCTCATGGATTCACTCATGGTATCTGCCTAAAGCATACTGACATACACCTCCAGCAGGTCCTGGCCAATCAAATCCCACAGAGCAGAATAGAGCTCGACCGGTAAGCCATTGCTTCTGGGAGTTTTATTCTTTTCAAAGGACTCGAGGGCCTTGGTCAGCTCGTCCAGAGATAGCGGCTGGTTCAGCCTCTCCCGTGTTCTGTCGTCTAAGACCTCCGTGATAGAGGGCAGGAACGATTGACAGGCCGCGCTGTCAGTTGGCTTCGAGTCATACAAATTGGCATAGAAGGATTTACTGATCCTCATGATGTCAGCCTGAGATGACGTTATCGAGCCATCTTCTTCCTTCAGGCTGCTGAGCACGGAGCTCTCTTTGTGCACCTTCTGGAAGGAGAAACGTGAGCACGGCTCGTCCTGCTCCACCGAGCGGACCCTGGACCGGAAGATTATCTTGGAGGCCTCTCAGGCAAAGAGCGAGGCTTGCTGGCCCTTCACCTCCTTGAGGTCCTCCGTGACATCGACCCCCATCGTCTGCAGCAGGAGCAGGTTCTGCATACTTTCCTGGAGCTGGGACAGTTTTCCCCGCCTCTCTCCCGCCTCCTGAACACCTTTGAGGATGAAGAACCTCTTGATGTTCCCTTTTACTGTTTCCCACCAGTCCGCTGGGGACTCAAAGAGGGGCTTCACGGTTCTCCAACCTGCGTAGTCTCTCTTGAGCTCTTCAATGTTTCCCGGGGTCAACAGCTTTGTGTTCAGCTTCCACGTTCCCTTACCAGCCTGTTTCTCGTCAAGTAGGTGACAGTCGGCCAGCAGGAGGCAGTGGTCAGAGAAGAACACCGGCTTGATGTCGGTGGATCTGACCGAGAGCGTTTGGGACACAAACAGGTAATCTATCCTTGAGCGGATAAACCCATCTGCCCGCGACCAGGTGTATCTACGCTGCGCTCCATCTGCAGGGGTGCTGAAGACGTCGTGCAGCTCAGCATCTTTGACCATTTCCATCAGTATTCTGGACGTGACGTCCAGTTTACTGTCCCCCCAGCTGGATCAATGATACAGTTGAAGTCTCCGGCCAGAATGATCGGCCTAGATGTAGCCAGCAACATGGAAGCTGCTGCAGGATGGCCAACTGTTCACTCTTACCCGTTGGGGTGTACACATTAATCCGTCTCAAGGGACTGTTTATGTACATCTCATCAGCAACGAGAAGGCGCCTGCCCACCACCTCCTTAACCTTGGAGATGGTGAAGGTGCCTCTCGCAACAGGAGAGTCAGGCCTGAGGGGCGGCTATCACCCCCCGACCAAACTGACGGTCCATGGGCCCACGAGCTCGAACATCTCCTGTAGCTGCTGAGGTGTGGTATCCCACATTCCTGCAGAAACAGGTCATTGGATTTAACGTTGGCCAGGAAGGCCAGCGCACAGACACATCGCATAGCCGATTTGATGCTACACACATTAATACTGGCAATTTTTATCCCCATTTTAACATTTTATGAGGTTACCAGTGTCCATTTCCTGTTGGTCCAGCCTCTCTGGGTAGCTATCTGCATTCCTGTGGTAAACACGAACTGCTGGACACTCGCAGGACTGAGGTTGCTGTCCTGCTCCACACTGCGGACATTTCCCCACTCTGGTGTCTTTGGACCGGGACCAGGGTTTGCACAGTCCAGCTCTCTGTCTGACAGCAGGGCTGTAACAGGACCACTGCTCCCAATTACCTGGAGCTGTGGGTCGGTGGGTATCTCCTAGTTCTCACTGGGTGGGGGGTGAACATAGAACATAGAACAATACAGCACAGA
>NW_025214715.1:36112-49859 GCF_004010195.1 Chiloscyllium plagiosum | reverse complement strand
GAGTATGTTGGAAATCATGAACCACTATGGCCATGAATGTGAAAAGATTAAAATATTTCTTAATGTTTGTGATCTTTCCAAAATATCCTGTCTTTACAGACAGATGTCAACCAAAAACACGGACTACGTTTCTGTACTTAAGTACATTGTGGTTTATTGCACATCACCAAGTTCGAGCTGAAAGTCGATTACTTTGAACTCATAACTTTGAAAAAGACTAGGTTATTCCCTATTCCACTTATAACGGTCACCCACATAGGCATTGAAATGCATGTGTGTGTATATATGTAATAAAATGCGATTATGTAGGGAGAGACAGAAAAAAAAACAGGACGGTGTTACAATTACCCACAGAGTGCACTGAGGTGTTGTCTTTTTTTACTAATATTCGGCTGCTGTTGAGCACATCTCCAGCTCCGTTTCGCTGGCTTGCAAAAGACATTGCATCATAACGTAGCAAAGGAACGGAAGAAAACCCTTCAGTGCAACTACATTCTACCACCCATAATTACCAACTGAACAGGTCACGTCTGCCTGGATTTTTTCCAAATGGCTCCGAACCTTTCCTATTCAAGGACATATCCAAACGTAGTTTTAACATTGCAGTGGAATCCGCACACATGACCTCCCCTGCCAATTCATTCTGCACACTGAGCACATTCTTTGCAAAAGATGTCCCCTCTCAGGTCTTTGCATATCTCTCATCTCACCTTTAAATTATACCGTCTCGTCTCAACATACCCCAGTCAAGCAAAAGATCACTTAGCATTAAATTTAGCGATAGATCTCATGGTCTTTTTCACCTGTAAGTTCACCGTTCAACTTCCAAAGCTGCAGTGAAAATCAATACTCTGCCTTTCAAGTTATTCCTGAGAAGTCAAAGGTTCCAGAACCCTAAGCATACTGGTTAAAAAAAAAAAACATGCTGAGCTTTCCCAACTTCGTTATAAAGCATTCCAATAATCGGAACAATTGAGGACAGCAGACAGCAGAAGCTGGAAATCAGAGTCAAAAATTGTGGTGTTTGAAAATTACAGCCGGTCAGAGAGCATCCGAGGAGCAGGAGACCCAATGTTTCTAGCAGAAGCACTTTCTCAGGAATGCGTGATGAAGAGCTTATTGCTCAAAACGTTGACTCTCATTCTCTGCAGACGTTGCCTGAACGGCTGTGGTTTTCTAGCAACAGAATTTTTGACTCTTTCCCATAATGGGTTGAAACGGAATGGACAACAATGCTCCATGGGATACGTCACTATAATTTCTAAATCGAAAGATGACGTCCCAATTACTATCCTCAAACGTCTGGACAGTGAAGGCCAGCATACTAACTGCATTCTTAACTATCCCATAAATTTGTGACATAAAGTTCAAAGAATTATGTACCTATTCTCCGAGGTCAGTCTTATCTATAATACCATATAAGGTCTTGATTTAATTGAATATTTCCTGCCTTGTAGTTTTGCAAAATGAATGTTTCATATTCATTCTTGTTAAACTGGGTCTGACATTGTTCCACGCCTTCACCCATCCTATTGAAATCACTTTGTAGTCTTAGAAAAACTGTCTTCACTGACTAATGGCCAACGTTTTTGCTGTCATCCATAACCTTATTGACTTTTGCTCCATTTTGTAACAAGCTGAGGGCGCCACTGGCTAGGCAGCATATATTGTCCATCCCTAATTGCTGGAAACAGGTCTCTCGTCCGAAAAAAACATCCATGTTCCACCCCTCTCCGTCTCTTGCTAGCAATCATATTTCATATTCAATTGCCAGAGTAACCTTGAATCCCATGCAATAAAAATTTACTAATTAGACGAGAATATGAAACCTTGTCGCAGGTTTTACTGAAGTCCAAGTAAATAACATGAACCAGTTTCGCTTATCGATCTTATTGGATGTTTCCTCAGAAAACTCAATCACCTGTTGGAGACACGAAATCCCGCACACAAAATTCTGCTGATTCATCAATCTTTAACTCAGGCAATGCATGCACATCCTACATTTTAGCAGCACTTACAAGAACCTACCCATCATTAAAGATGGACTCAATATATCTGCAAGTCCTCGGTTACTCCTTGTATCCCTTTATAAACAGTGCCACTCTCCAGTGATCTAGCATCTCTCTCATTGGTATACATGATGCATACGTGTCTGCATGGGCACTGTAATTTACTCCCTAATTTTCCTGAATGTTCTGAGACATGCGACATTAGGTCATGGTAATGTATCGATATCTATATTTTCTAAGACTTTCAACACTTCCTGGTCTGTGCTGTGAACAATTTCAAAACACCAATATTTAATTCTCTGCATTATCTCGCCTTTGTTTATTTCACTCCAGTAAAAAAGAGAGGACAAAAGATATTCATTTAATATGACATGCTTCCGTGGGATTGAACACAAAGGCGACCTCTTCAACGTTTATTGGGTCATACTCTGTTTTGCCCTTTTGATCAGAATCACTATTGTTCCCTGTCCCTGCCACAGCGGGAAGTGCAGCACCTGCCCCTGCATCGTCCCCTCATTTCCATCTAAGATCCCAAAGAATCCTTTCACATCTGACAGAAATTAACCTGTACCTCCACAAATGTCAATTACCGTATCCATTGCACTTGATGTGGTCGTCTGTACATTACAGAGAGTGGATGTCAACTTGTGGATCGTTTCAGAGAACTTCGCTGGGACACCCCCACCAACCAACCCCATTGCCCTATGGTTGAACACTTCAACTCTCCCACACACTCCAACAATGACATGCAAGTCCTGGGCCTCTTCCATCGCCAAACCTTAACTATCCAAAGCCTGAAGGAAAAACGCCTCTTCTTCTGCCTTTGTAAAGTGCAACCATACCGGATTAAAATAGACTTCATAAGTTTCTTCATTTCCTCTTCCCTCAGTTTATCTCAGTCACAAGGCTACAACTCAATAAAACCTGCTGGAACTATCAATCGGCTTTCCCATCTATCTGTTCCCCCCTCATATCTGACCTATAATCTTCCCCCCACCTTCATCGACCAATTGTCTTCTGAGCTACCTTCCCGCGAACCCCACCACCTTGCACTTATCTCTCAGACCTCCGCCCACAGGTCTCATTCCGGACGACAGTTTGATGACTGAAACTCAATTCTCCTTCTCCTCGGTTACTGCTTGACATGGTTTGCTTTTCCAATACCACACTTCCGACTCTGATCTCCAGCATCTGCAGTCCTCACATTTTCCCGATACATTGCTTTGTTTCAGACATTCAGAGATTTATGAGCGATTGTGAGTGAAGTTAATTGCTGTTTCTCCCCAACCATATGGGTCCCATTATATTTATTAAGCGATGTTTGTCTGGAATGTTATAGGAGAACTGCAGGAATGTTTCCTCTCTTCTTCTGGACTAGAACCTCTGCATGTTTATTCAGTCATTGAACCCAAATCTTACCAGGCTTGTATTTCACTTTCACATGAAGTTAATTATTCAGAACGGTCGTCATCGCACTTCTGAAAGACCCTCCTTTGTCAGACGTCCTATTGCATGTAAATAGTGTAGGAAAATCATTTTGGAAAGTTGTGGTCGCATAACAATTATTCAATGATCGAAGATGTCTTAGCATACGTTTTTCTCAACTTCACTATGTCTAGTTGGATGCCTAAAGTACAATCTCATCAAGGTGACCATTCCTTTCTTATTTCGAATTTCAACTCATATGCTATCGCTCGACTATTTTTTCATAAATACCGTGTCTAGTTCCAACAGTAATGTTTTCCCTCAATGAAAATTTGAGATCCCACTCCTCTCCACCCTCCCATTCCATCTTTTCAATAGCATTTTGCACCTTGGAACATTGAACTGCCACACCTGTCCATTCCTCGCATTGCTGTAATAACCACAACGTCTCAACCCCATATTTCCCAACATTCGCTGCGTTCATCTGCCTAACATTCAAAATACCTTTCCTTAAAAAAGAGGCAGTTTAATTGTTTGTAGTCTGATATTTCATTGTCAGTTTTTTCGAAGTAACTTGAAATTTTCAAAATCAATGCTTTCTTTATTCATGTTCTATTTACACTGCTGCCTAATCTTGCTCTACCAGCTACCCCTCCCCACTAACACTTTATATTCTCACTTAATGGAACTAGCAAAGAGAGCGAGGAGTTTACAAATTACTAAAATCTGTGAATTACTGATCAAAAGTAATACCTTAGCGCAAACGTCACCTTGAATAAAATGGCCTTTTTTCAAACCTCACGTTTTTTTGTACTGCAAGGAGCCACACCATCTTTCCTTCTCAACATCAGAATGTTTTGAATGTATTGTTCGCATTCAGAAGAAGACGTACACTGGTGAAAAACACAAATGTTATTCCTTCTTCAACTCTAACTAGTCAGTATAACAAAAAAAAACAATCAAGTCATTAGTTCGCGCAATTGTCATTGTGAATGCACCTGTTGCTGCCATCCTATTAGTAACAAACCTCCCATATTTCTCCAAGAAAGTGATCGTGTACGTATCATCTCCCGTGACTTTTTTTCCAAACTTAGTTCTTAGAATCACAACAATTTCCTTCATAAACCATCATGTTAAAACAGTTGTTTTCCTACGTCGGTTCATAATTTTTTAAAAAACGAAAATCATAGACGTTTACATGTGCAAGAATGCCCCTGAAATCACTTAATGGTGAGAGTAAGAAAACGATTGTTACAAGCGAGGGAGAAGGAGAAAATGGAGCTCAGTGAAACGTGAGGAAAGAATGCAACATAAGGTGCCAAGAAAAATAAGGGAAGAACAAGACACTTGATGTAAGAAAATGAAAGGATGATTCAAGGAAGTCAGTGTAAAAACTTACTCGTGAGACAAATTAATACGACTTAAGTAATTTAATATTGAGAAATTCGGAGAAGCAGTTCGTAATGGACATGCTATTGATTGAATGAATGATAAATACATACATAGGGGAAAACATTACAATTGCTGAAAAAACTGGTGCATGTTATCACGTGTTGAACTCAAAACAAAAATATGCAGGAAACGTTTAAGTTATACTGGACTTCGTGAAATCAGACCTGGAGTATTTTAAAAGCCATTGCCCTTGCAATTAAGGAAATATACAACACTGATGAAATCAAAATAGAGACAATTTAATCGTCTCATAACTAGAATATGTGGCAGTAATTTTTGGACATTATTACGATGGCATATGTCAAATATTATAAGATGTGACTTAATGTATCTATATTAAGATAAACACATGGTCAGAAATGACTTGTTTTTCAGGACTGGGAGGAATGTCAACTAGTCAGGTCCGTCATGATCGCAATGAGTAACAAAAGAGGCACAGCGGGGCATATGGGTTCCTTCTTCCTATCCATAATTTTGGATACGCACGTGCATGGCTGTCAGAAAATGCAATGCAGCATAATTGGAAATATGTGGATAACCTGTGATATGAAAAATTAAAGATTAAACACTTTCAGTTACCTTTGGTATTTTAATCACTTTACGTATTTCTGTAATGTTTTTTGGTCCCATAATTTTGAACAGTTGTCGAATTTCCTTTTACAGAGTTAGGTAAACATTCGATCTGGAAGTAATTACAGAGTTTGGAATGACCTCGGACCTGCAGGAAATTGCTGTTTAATGCTTTCTCGGTTGAGGGTTGCACAGACCGTCTGGCAGTGAGAGACACGTGGAGAACCTTACAATATAAATGAAATATGTAAGTCGCAGAATCTAAAGAGGGAACGATAGTTTTAATTTCTGGAGGATATGCAGAAAACGTAAATGGCGTGATGTAAAAAGGAAATCACAGATGTCATTTTTTATTCCTGGAACAGATCATGTTGGAGTGGGGTGGAGGTTATTGGGCCAGGGGAAAGCACAGTAATAGAGATCGATACACATTTTGTCGGAAGTGACTGGGAAAAAAAGAAAAGTTACAGGATATTCTCTACTGGTTCACATTTTTCCGATTACCTTTATTTGCATAAAGAAATGATGTCAGTTTGATTGTTTCTTGATAAACACAATAAGTAATGTCAGAGGATATGTCAATGTAAGTTTTAGCTGTTCTCTGAACTTAGATTGTGTTACCACGTAAATGAAAGTGTTTGTGCAGCAGCTTTAATTACGCAGCATATATGCAAAGTTCTCAAATACATAAGCAGACACACCATCTAATCGCTCATCAACATCAAAAAAATATGAAACGTTGATGAACAACAGAAGTATGAAGCTGCTGGATATGGTGAAGAGCAAAATCATAGACTTCCTTCTGCTCTCAGCTCCAGAGTGTCCATTGCTGTGACATTTGAGTCATTTACGGATTCGACTGGCCACGAAAATATAACTGACTGTCACACCGTTGAGAAACAGAATTCACCCAAATGGTATCAACGGTGCTAAAATCTTCTCAAATTTACAAAGTCCAATCCATCTCGAGTCAGTGAAATAGCTTGATCTATTAGAACAGCGCCAAGGTATGTTGTTGAGAATCCTCTGTGGTATAAACCTAAAGTATATTGGAATATTTTTCAAACCGAGAAAAATCCCTGTTGTTAGGAGAATCACTGTTGCAGTTTTCTTGGTACAATTTTGAGATTTCAACTTTGGGCAACAAATAGCAATAAACAGACAAAAGTGAAAATGACAGTGAACCAGACAGAACAGTCTGTGGCAGCGCGGAGCAGAACACAGTGAATACTGCACACAGGAGTGATGTCCAGGAAAGTTAATGGAAAATAATAATCATTGATTCTGTTCAGTACAACGACAGTAATGATGACGAGGAGATTTGCTGTTGTAATGGCCAACAGGTAGCGAGTCATGCAGGTTGATAGCCCAGTTTTCCTGTGACATGATTAAAACTGAAAGTAAATTCACTGGAAGAGGGACAAGAACATGTATTTGGTAATGTTTTTTTTTCTGTTTCTGATCAGCCATTAAGAACTTTTCGCCAGAGAAGTATGCATTTGGCATCATCCCAGAGTTGAAAGAAATGGAAAAATTAACTGTGTGGCAATGTAAAATTGATTCATTATTACTGAGAAGAATTCTCCATTCGTAAGCATTAACCATTTAATATCTACACACGTATATGTTGGTACTGCGGCACCGACAAAATACACTGAGCATTGAATCCAGTCTGACTGATAACTGCACACTTCCAAGCTTAAAATTTTGGGATCTCATCCAATGTCAGGTTAATCCTGTGCAGTATGACGACAGGCTCAGCATTTATGCAAGAACTTATATATGTAATTAACTTTCACTTTTCACTTCTAGTCGTATTATCTGAGCTTCCAGAAAACCACCTTTGGTTTTTTTTTTAACCACTACAAATGGAATCCGAGTCAATAATACTATAGTCTTTAAAAAAATATATTACAATGGAGAGATTTCAGATTTCAGCTCATAAGAAACAGGTTGTGTTCTATTCTTTGATTACACAAATGCAGTGGAAATAACCAATATTGAGTCCTTAAAAGGTAAGATTCCTTAAAATAGGAATATGGAGAAGATAATTTCACTGTCAATTTTCGAAAATCAAAGTTTACCACTTTAAAATTGCCAATGATAAATTTACAGAAAAGTGGCATTTAAGTCCCAGAATGTTTAGCTTATGCAATTATTGGTACATGGAATAATTGAGATCATTAGCTTCTGTGAGATAAGACATAAAAATGGCAACAATGGCAGGGCGTGCCAGTTGCCTTAGATGAGATGTAGTAGATGGAAGCTTTCATGGATCAAACAGTCTGTTATTACTTCATTGAACGAAAAGTGTGCATTTTTGCCCTTTGAAATCTGACTAAATGAGCTACATTAGTTGCATTCCCTCACAGTCTTCTGTATATATTGAATGTAATGATTTCCTTAAGTGTTACTGATTCCAATAAAAAGAGTGATATTCTCCATTACTACTCTTTATCCGGGAGAGAACAGTGATCACTTCACTCCCTCACACACAAATCCGAAATAAAACCAACTCTTGCTTCATCTGTGGTGAGAAAATAGAATTAAGTAGACATGGAAGATTAACTGTGCTCACAGGTGATGCCAGGCTTGCTGTGATTTCCCGGCAATGTGTATTTATGTTGTCATAATGACTTTCCTTGAAGTGAATGCTGTTCCTCATGAACAATGACCAACATACCACAATCTCCAACGAGTCTAAGAATGAAGATGAATGAAAGAAAGCAATAGTTAATACAACAGAATTTGAATGCACACTCGATTCATTGCTATTCAGTTAATACTACACACATTTTCAGTAGAACTCTAAACTATCGAATGACAGAAATACAAAGATACTTTCAGGCAGAAGGAGGCAATGCAGTCCATAATAAATGCACCTGCTCTCCAATTAAAAATGATGAACGAAACTATGTTCATCCATTCTGCTTCCTTGAATATACAACGGACTAACTTGTAAAATTATAAGCCTTAGAGAAATACGCAGATCGTGGACAAAAACAAAATAACTTTACTCAGATTAGAAACTTACCAGGAACTCAAATCATGGCAAGAATCAGGTAGTATACTTTCCTCACCATTTGAATAGGGAGATGCATTTTTTTCGCGTGACATATAGTGTCCTTGCCTGTCTAAACAATAGTCTGAAATAGGCTCTGAACCAATGCACTCCAAATGTGTGATCCTTACGTATTCCAGCACCTCTGACGGGAATCGGTGGTTGTGATATTATTCATAATGCTTTTAACTTCCTTCGAACAGACATTTTGTTGATGGCAAGCTAATTTCCAGAGCGAAAGGCATTTTTATTGCTGATGTCATTATACGCCTCCATCCTGTCCACTCGATAAGACGAGGTATATCTCTCCATCAAGAAGTTGACATTGTAGCTTGTGTTACGGTTTACAAGAGATGATGTATCATGCACACTGTTTCAGGACCGTCTACTCTTCCAACTCACTGACTTCCCACAAACTCTTTGGGCAGTGTTTATATCGGTTTGAGGCTGGTATTGAGTCAATATTAATGGTGCATTGAACTCGAAATGTTCCGTATGCTTTTTTTCTTTTCTTCACAGGTCCTCCCAAGTCTTGTGTGCTCACCAGAAATTTTTCTTTAAGCTGAATGAAACAGCACATCCGCTTTATACTTTCATGTTCTCGCAAGTGTAATCTATGCATGCCAATCAAAAATACGCACTAACATAATGTTCAACAGCACACAATTAAATGATTAATAATTTATACTTCACATGTCTCACGTTAATGTGTTCAACGAGATAAAGCATTTCATGAAACCTCGATGCCAAATCCAATGCATAATAGAATGCTTTGTTTTTGTCCATTGCCGCTGGTTTCACATTATCTGACCTGTACCATAGTTGTTAAAGTTTCCTTTGTCCCATAATGAACAAGTACTTTTTTTTTGTCACTCGTATTCTTGTATTTGATTGGTTGTTTGTTTTTGGTTATTAGCAGTTTTTCGTTCTGGTACTGGAAAGATTTCACCTTACATCGCCCTTCTTTTCGCACTTTATATTTACCAAAAGAGCACAAGTAATAATGAAAAAAGCAAATCGTCCACTTGCTCTGCCGTATCCTAAACCGTCCAGCTGGCATGAACTGTTTCGGATGCTTTCTTACTTTTTTCTTTGAAAAGCAGAGAATGATTCAAGTGGAGAAATGGTCAGTACAGATTTTAGCAGCACATCTGTGGTGATAACAAATGTGGTGACCCATATAAGCATAACTCCTGTCACTAAAGTCATTTTGTTGAACATTTCTTATCAGTCTGTTACACAGTTTCCTGAAAAAACAAGGTTATATTACAAATGTCAGGCTCAAGTTTGATTTGTAATAGTAAGTGACCCAGGAGCTAGATCCATTTGTACAAAGCCCCGATGGATATGTTGCAGGTACAGATTGATATTAGAGCGATTTGCAAACCAAAATGAGCATGTATATGTGCAACTGCAGCAGTTGGCTTCGGTCCTCAATGAATATTTCTTCTCTATGTTTACCGTGGAGAAAGACATGAAGATTTGGGAATGTGGGAACAATCGTGATAATTTATTGGGGACAGTTCTTTCCACAGTAGAAGACGTCTTGAATTTATTAGAATGTATGAAGCTGGATAAATATCCACGTCCAGAACAGTGATATCCACGACCGCTGCAAAAGGTAAGAGAATAAATTGCGGGGGCCCTGGCTGACATTTTTGCATCATTGTTATTCACGGATGAAGTCCCAAAAGACTGGAGATTAGCAATTAATTTCCTTCATGCAAGGATGTCTGCAAAGAAAAACCTGGGAGCTATATACCAGCACACACAAAACCTGTGGTAGGAATTTACTTAGGAAGCGTCTGAGAGACTGCAGACGAGAGGCACACGCGTTTGGAAAGATATGCTTTGATTAGGAATAGCTAGCCTGGCTTTCTGCATGTGAGATTAGATCATACAAATTTGATGATGTTCTTTGTTTAATTGAAGAGAAAGTTTGAAGAAGTCAGAGTGTTAATTACAGTCTACATGGATTTCAGTGAGGTCGATGATCGGATTCCTCATCAGTAGCTGTTCTGGAAGGTTGAGTTGCATAGAATCGAGGCAGAGCAGTAAAACTGAATGCACAATTGGCTTCATGTTCGGAAGCAGAGTGCAATAAAAGAAGGATGCTTGTCGCACTGCAAACCTGTGACGAGTGAAGAGCCTCAGTGGTCGATGCTGGGCCCATTGCTATTCACTGTTTTTATTAAGGACCGAGAAATTTCAAATGCTGTTAAACATAGATAAGCGTGTGGTCTTTCACTGTGCAAAGTTAAAGCAAGGTAGGAATTGACCAAGTGAAGCGAACTGGTAGGGATTAAGGAGTGCACTGGAACAGAGGGATCTTTGTTTTCAGGTATATGTTTCTCTGAAAGAGGAATCACAGGTGGATAAGGCATTGAAGGCACACTGGCCTTCATCAGTCCAACTATTGAGAAGAGAATTGTCAAGTTATCTTGCAATTTTACAGGACGTAAGTGAGGCTAGAATTGGAATATTGTGTTGAGCTTTCTTTTTTCTCATTTTGCTTAAGGAAGGGTGTTATTAAACTGGAAAGAGTGCAAACGAATTTTACGAGACTGTTGGCAAAGCCTAACGGCCTGTGTTACAGAGAGCGCTTCGACAATTGAACTGTATTGTTTAATTCTGTTTCTTCCTGAACTTTAGACAATCCTGACCATTAAGACGAGCTCCGACAGACAAAATGTTTCTGTCCACGTTTCGGTCAGTTGTATCTGACGATCCTACTGTGCCAGATTTTTTTTCTGATGATTTTATATGGAAATGCAAAAGTTGTGTTCGGTTCACAGACATAATACCAAATGCACAACGCAATAGGTCAGTGATATGCCCCTCCAAAATCTCCTGTCAATTCAGGAAGTGAGGCACGAGTTTAACAGCAGGTACTTCAGGTGTGCAAGATTCCAGAAATTCATGGATATTTAAAATTACTTTGCTACAGAGTATCAGAGGAGTTACCTTGTAAGAACCGTGGAAAACTGGTCTGCAGGTAGCGCGCTAATAGGAAAGGCAAATTGAATGTTGGCAATTAATGCTAAATCATCGTCTGGATAATTCTGTAAAGTGGCTGCAAATCAACAAGACATTAGTGAGACACTATCGTGATATTGCATGCAGTTTTGTTTCTCTTAGTAGAGGGATGCAGTTTTCATAGAAACAGCTCAGTGAGGGTACGCAGGACTGATTTCAGAAACTATGAGTTTGCTTTATAGAGAGGGATTGTGCAGTTCAACCCATACTCTCTGGAGTTTCGAGCATGAGTTCTGTATTGAGTCAGGGATATAAGATGCTGAAGTAAATTGATAAATTATATGCAGAATGGATGTTTTCTGATGTTAAGCAACATGGAAGAGAGGTCATAATTTTATAATACAGTTCAGCAGACATTACGTGGCACTGAGGATAACGAATAATGCTTCGCAGGTTCAAACAAATCGGAGATGAATTGTTTCATTTGAAGTTTCGTAAATATGTGGATTTCATAGTCGTAGAGTACAGCAGCAGCTGCAATATTAAGTCAGTTTATGGAGAATATATATTTTTAATCAACAATAGAGTGAATGGGTGAAAACACTGTCAAGAAAATGAAATAATCGTTGAGTTAGTATTTTATTTTGACTACAATTTGTGTTGCAAATTCAATTTGACTTTAGAGTTTTGTGGCCAGCATTGTCAAAATGCCCTTAGGCATGTCTGACCCAAATTGCATATTTCTGTTCGTACACTTTCTATTGCTCCACAGAACAACAGAAGGTACCCTACACCTTAAACATGGTCATCTCACGGCGCACAAGAATCAACATCTACAAGATTGTGGGACATCATGTCTGTCAGCTCCAAACGCGTTCCATGTCTTTTCGCTCACTTGCTAGCCTTTCTGACGAACCATTTACCCCACCACAAACTTGGCACCTCCTCCTCCACACCCTTTGCCAAGCTCTGAGATTTTGGCTGATTTTAGATCCATTACTATCAGTCATTCCTTCCCCTTGTTTCACTGGGGTGTCGAGTCATTGAACCGAGTGGAATGTCCCAGAATTTCGCTTCGTGAGTCTTTAACTCTCGAACTATTACGGAGGATCCAGGAGATGTGCTATTCTCAATTATCCCTGTTTTGGGTGTTTTCCATTGGGTGAATTGGCAATGCTGTGGACCAGGCCAAACTACCTCAAAATAATTTAAGAAGGCTGCCCAGACCCTAACATTTTTTTAAGGCGGATGTGAGTGGATAATGCAGGAGGTACACAACTGTTAAAATCACTCGGCTCCCAGCATAACAGAACTTAAGCAAACAGTGCAGTTAAACACGAGTAAAGGAAAATAGAATTTAGCATAGCCTTACCATTTGTAAACCTACCGATTCGATAAAGCAACTTAACTAAGGAACTGATCCAATTCTCACAATATTATGTAAACACATTCCGTTCGCAAGAATCATAAATTAAAATGCAGGTTCTTAAAGACAGAAAGATTTCAGACAGAAGACAGCCAAGAATCATCTGCTAAAGCATGAAAGCTAGTTGCACTTTATCAGCCGATGCTCCAACTAAAAATAAACCAATTTAGGAAAAAAAACTGAACTGGGAAATAGGGCTACTGCGCTGCCATTTTAAAGTAAACATTTGCAGATATTTCAGCACCACTGACTTTACCTCTTTTCAAAAATGAGTAAGGACTAAATAACTTTTTTTAATGTGACAGCATCATCAGAACAACAAGATCCAAACTCCTCCAACGGGTTCCTGATTAGATCTCTTTGGAACTCACTGCCCACATGGCTCCAGTCTGACAAACGTTCTTCCACTACTACTGCCTTTTTCCTATCAACAAGCCAATTGTATGCCCACGTTTTGCAGATCCCCTGATTCCTTGTGATCTCAGCTTAGTTAACATCCTACCATGTGGAAACTTATCAAAAGCCTTATAGAAATCATGGAGTCTAAATCTACCACCTGCCCTTCTTGGTCACTTCATCCAATGTTGCAATGCGTGTCAAACACATTAATCCGGGAGCGTAGAGAAATGAGTTAGCGGCCATTGCTGAGAACTAAATGTTTATCCTCAGTGGCGGGAGGTCTGGGGTAATAGTGAAGACATGGAAAGTTTGGGAGCTAGGAGATGGGATGGGGGTGAGGCTGGGTGTGGGGGTGATGAAGAGATTATGACCGAAACGTCGATTCTCCTTCTCCGTGGATGCTGCTTGATTGCTGTGCTTTTCCATCAT
>NW_025214715.1:14833-26499 GCF_004010195.1 Chiloscyllium plagiosum | reverse complement strand
ATCGGAATGCATCTGGGAAAATTAACAAACAGTGAATTTCACAACTAATCTTGGAGGAACCGGTTTGGGTGAAGTTCACAACACAGAATCAGATAAGTTAATTGTTGTTTTAAGTCTGTCCAAGAGAAAGGCTGTATTAGTGAGTACAGTGGGTTCTTTCTTGATTGTGTGTTTTTGGAGATAGGTCTCTTGATTCAACTTAAAATATAAGCCATAGCTATTAATTTAACCTGGAGCAGTGTTTGTAGAGGAATAAGACGGTGTTATTTTCTGGGTCTGTAGATTGTGAAGGAGCAAAAATGGCCTTTGCAGTGATATGTACTTCTTGTCAATGTGGGAGTTTAAAGAAAGTTTAAGGGTTACTGCGGATTATATCTGCCATAAATGCTGTTGGATGTGAATCTTATCAGAACGAGTGGATCGGTTGGAAAGACAGATAGAAGCGATGAGGAATTTGCAACAGCAACAGTATGTGATGGATGGCAGTTATAGGAAGGGGGGAAAAGACTCAGACACAGTCACATAGATGGGTTGACTCCAGGAAGGGTAAGAGAGGTAGGCAGCTCATGCAGGAGTCTTTTGTGGATATACCCATTTCAAACAGAAATGCTGTTTTGGAAAATGTAGGGGGTGATGGATTCTAAGGGGAACGTAGCACAAACAGCCAAGTTTCTGGTATTGAGACTGGCTCTAATGCAACGAGGGGTACGTCGGCTTCCGAGAGATCAATTGTGTTCGGGGATTCTGTAGTCCGAGGTACAGACAGACATTTCTGTGACCAGCATAGAAAAAGCAGAATAGTGTGTTGTTTCCCTGGTGCCAGGATCAAGAATGTCTCAGAGAGGGTGTAGAATGTTCTCACGGGGGCGAGGGGCCAGCAGGAGGTCATTGTCCACATTGGAACCAACGACATAGGAAGGGAAAAGGTTGAGATTCTGAAGGGAGATTACAGAGAGGTAGGCAGAAATTTAAAAAAAGAGGTCCTTGAGAGTAGTAATATCTGGATTACTCCCAGTGCTACGAGCTAGTGAGGGCAGGAATAGGAGGGTAGAGCAGATGAATGCATGGATGAGGAGCTGGTGTATGGGAGAAGGATTCACATTTTTGGATCATTGGAATCTATTTTGGGGTAGAAGTGACCTGTACAAGGACGATTGCACCTAAATTGGAAGGGGACTAATATACTGGCAGGGAAATTTGCTAGAACTGCTTGGGAGGATTTAGACTAGTAAGGGGGGGGAGCCAGGGAGATAGTGAGGAAAGAGATCAATCTGAGACTAGTACAGTTGAGAACAGAAGTGAGTCAAACAGTCAGAGCAGGCAGGGACAAGGTAGGACTAATAAATTAAACTGCATTCATTTCAATGCAAGGGGCCTAACAGGGAAGGCAGATGAACTCAGGGCATGGTTAGGAACATGGGAATGGGATATCATTACAATTACAGAAACATGGCTCAGGGATGGGCAGGACTGGCAGCTTACTGTTCCAGGATACAAATGCGACAGGAAGGATAGAAAGGGAGGCAAGAGAGGAGGGGGAGTGGCATTTTTGATAAGAGATAGCATTACAGCTGTGCTAAGGGAGGAAATTTCCGGAAATACATCCAGGGAAGTTATTTGGGTGGAACTGAGAAATAAGAAAGAGATGATCACCTTATTGGGGTGATATTATAGACCCCCTAATAGTCAGAGGTAAACTGAGAAACAAATTTGTAAGGAGATCTCAGCGATCTGTAAGAATAATAGGGTAGTTATGGTTGGGGATTTAAACTTTCCAAACATCGACTGGGACTGCCATAGTGTTAAAGGTTTAGATGGAGAGGAATTTCTTAAGTGCGTATGAGACAATTTTCTGATTCAGTATGTGGATATACCTACTAGAGAAAGTGCAAAACTTGACCTACTCTTGGGAAATAAGGCAGGGCAGGAGACTGAGGTGTCAGTGGGGGAACACTTTGGGGCCAGCGACCATAATTCTATTAGATTTAAAATAATGATGGAAAAGGACAGACCAAATCTAAAAGTTGAAGTTCTAAATTGGAGAAAGGCCAATTTTGATGGTATTAGGCAAGAACTTTCGAAAGCTGATTGGAGGCAGATGTTCGCAAGTAAAGGGACGGCTGGAAAATGAGAAGCCTTCAGAAATGAGATAATAAGAATCCAGAGAAAGTATATTCCTGTCAGGGTTAAAGGGAAGGCTGGTAGATATAAGGAATGCTGGATGACTAAAGAAATTGAGGGTATGGTTCAGAAAAAGAAGGAAGCATATGTCAGATATAGACAGGATAGATCGAGTGAATCCTTACAAGAGTATAAAGGAAGTAGGAGTATACTTAAGAGGTAAATCAGGAGGGTAAAACGGGGACATGAGATAGATGAGATAGCTTTAGTAAATAGAATTAAGGAGAATCCTTAAGAGTTTTTACAAATATATTAAGGAGAAAAGGGTAACTAGGGAGAGAATAGGGCCCCTCAAAGATCAGCAAGGCGGCCTTTGTGTGCAGCCACAGAAAATGGGGGGAAATACTAAATGAATATTTTGCATCAGTATTTACTGTGGAAAATAATATGGAAGATATAGACTGTTCGGAAACAGATGGTGACATCTTGCAAAATGTCCAGATTACAGAGGAGGAAGTGCTGGATGTCTTGAAACAGTTAAATGTGGATAAATCCCGAGGACCTGATCAGGTGTACCCGAGAACTCTGTGGGAAGCCAGAGAAGTGATTGCTGGGCCTCTTGCTGAGATATTTGTATCATTGATAGTCACAGGTGAGGTACCAGAAAACTGGAGGTTGGCAAACGTGGTGCCAAGAAGGGCCGTAAAGACAAGCCAGGGAACTATAGACCGTTGAGCCTGATCTCAGTGGTGGGCAAGTTGTTGGAGGGAATCCTGAGGGACAGGATGTACATGTATTTGGAAAGGCAAGGACTGATTCGGGATAGTCAACATGGCTGTGCGCGTGAGAAATCATGTCTCACAAACTGAGATTGAGTTTTTTGAAGAAGTAACAAAGATGATTGATGCCAGCAGAGCAGTAGATGTGATCTATATGGACTTCAGTAAGGCATTCGACAAGGCTCCCCATGGGAGACTGATTAGCAAGCTTAGAGCTCATGGAATACAGGGAGAACTAGCCATTTGGATACAGAACTAGTTCAAAGGTAGAAGACAGAGGGTAGTGGTGGAGGGTTGTTTTTCAGACTGGAGGCCTGTGACCAGTGGAGTGCCACAAGGAACGGTGCTGGGTCCCCTACTTTTTGTCATTTACATAAATGATTTGGATGCGAGCATAAAGAGGTATAGTTAGTATATTTTCAGCTGACACCAAAATTGGAGGTGTGGGGTTACCTCCGATTACAACAGGATCTGGACCAGATGGGCCAATGGGCTGAGAAGTGGCAGATGGAGTTTAATTCAGATAAATGCGAGGTGCTGCATTTTGGGAAAGCAAACCTTAGCAGGACTTATACACTTAGTGGCATGGACCGAAGGGTTTGTTTCCATGCTGTACATCTCTATGACTCTATATCGTATCAGTTGCATGCATGACACTGAGTCTTTTGTTATAAATTCTGTGTCTTATGATCCTGCTCCACAGTTACCTGATGAAGGAGCATTGTGATCATGGCTGATCACTGAACTCAATCACCTGTTCCTGTTTCTCCCTATATCCTTTGGTCCCTTTAGACCTAATTGCTATAGCTAACACCTTCTGGAAATCATACAATCTTTTTGCCTAGTTTGCTTGCTACCTTCTATATACCCTTTCCATGCTCATCATCTTCAACTCCTTACCTCAAAATACCCGCTAACCCATCCTTTTCCTCTCCCAATTTGATCCCAAACCCCCACATCCTTCTGCCCCTGCAATTTCATCCAATCTCCTACCTTCCTCTTTCTCCACCTCCAGCAGCAGAATATGAACTAATATCTGTACAAGTCTCTTCTCTTAGTTTCCTAAGATGGGCACCTGGGAATTATGTTTTCGGGCAGCACTTAAAAAATTGATGAGTCAGACTGGTAATATCACTGGATGAATGACAGAGGCCCAGGTGAATGGTCTGGAAGTATGGATACCAAGCTCACCATGACCAATGGTGAAATTTGAATTTGATGAATAAATCTGAAATTAAATCCTAATTTAAATGCTAATCCAACATCTAACATGAAACCACTGCCAATTAACTTAAGAATCTATCGGGTTAGCCAATGGTCTTTAGGATACAAATCTGCTGTCCTTCACTAATCCATCCTACATGTGACTTCAGATCTGCAGTAATGCTGCTGACACTTAAACATCATGAGCAAGATACTTAACTAAACACGCTGCACTGACCGAGACACAGGAATTACAATAGAGAACCAAATCCAGTCAATCCTGTACATCCATCTAATCAACATCTGGGGGCTAAAAAGTAAAATTGGGAGAGTTTTTTCACAAATATTCAAGTAATAGCTGTACTTACAAAATCATATCTCACTGACAAAGACCAAGATGTCACCATCACGTTTCCTGGACTAATGTCTTATCGTACTGGCAGGACAGACCCACCAACATTGCAGCACAATGGGCAAGTAGGCTGGCCCAGCACAGACTTGTGGTTACTGTGGCACAGCACAGATTCATGGAGGTGGCAGCAGAGATGAATCTGGGCCCAGTACAAGACCCTGTGGCCTTGGCAGCTGTATCAGTGAGGTTGGCCCTAAGCAGACACGTGCTGGCAGCAAAGTTGAGTTTGAACCAGTGCAGTACCCAAAGGCATTGCTGCTGTCTACATTAGCAAGGTCCACAAGCACTCAGTGACAAGGGAATTGGTGGAGGTGAGGTGGCGCCGAAGAGTGGTGACTTCCGTCCCACCAGCCCCATGGTGCAGCACTTAAATAGGAGGACTGTAAAGTTGAACACGTTTTCTTTATTCTTCTGCCTTTACATTAAATGTTTTAGTTTATTTAAAGATAGACTGGAGAGAGTTGCCATGAGTGTTTTCACAATGCATTAGGTGAAAAATGGCTAAGAAAACCTCGTGCTAGTCATCACCCAGTACATCGGCGAGAGAGATAAAGCTGATGCATTTGCACCAATCCTCAGCCAGCAGTGGAAAGTAGACAATCCATCTCAGTGTTCTCCACAGGACCCCAACATCATATTCCAGTCTGGAGTCAATTTAACTCACTCCATGTAATTTCTCAAAATGGCTGAAGGCACTCAATTACTGGAAAGGTACACACCCTGACGATATTCTGGTAACAGCAGTGAAGACTTGTGCTCTAGAACCAGCCACATGCGTAGTTAAGCTGTTCCAGTACTGCCAAAAAACTGGCATTTATCCAGCAATTTGTAAAATTGCCCAGGAATGACTTATCCATGAAAAATAGGACATATCCAACCCAGCCAATTACCACCTTATCAGTCTACTCTTGATCAACTCAGTGATGAAATATGTCGTTGACAGTGCTATCAAACAACACTTACTCAGCAATAACCTGCAGTTTAAAAAACCTTTAGCTTGATGTGCAAAGCATTTGCAATAGGAAAAATAAATAAATGGCATAAGTAGGGAGAAATAGTTTATTCTTGACAAAGGACTTTTTCCCCGAAAACCGATTCTCCTGCTCCTCAGATGCTGCCCGACCTGCTGTGCTTTTCCAGCATCACACTCTCGATTCTGATCTCCAGCATCTGCAATATTCACTTCCTCCTAGAAACAGTTTATATCAAACCACTGTTGAGGAGACATGTGTCAAACCTCAAAAGCCAGCCAATCTCTCAGATCTCTGGCAGTGGGAGTCAGAGTCCTGATGCTGAGCAGGGCATTATGAGCAGGTTCCCAAGCGATATCGGGTTCTGGGGGTTGCTGGATTTATGGGATCTGTAGCATCGGGGGTGTAAGCGGCAACTATGGGGTCAGTCTAATCATTATTCAGGAGTTAGACTACGCATTTAATTGTCCAATGTTTCCTGAGTAACTTTTTTAAAATTAAATTTGAGAATTTGGAGGCTAAAATTAAGTGGAGATTTTCAGAGTGTTCCAGGCAGAGACGAGTTGCCCAGTAGAATCACATTTCCTGGGTAGATTCTTTGAAGTGTGATATAAGTGGATTTCACAGGATCCCAATGGGCAACTCCCATCTACATTGGAATGACCACTGTCCGGACTTTGGAACCATAACCCAAATTTCCCAAAGTTGGGAAGCAAAACCAGGGTACACAACATTTCAAAAAGATTGGCTGAATATAAATGGAGGACAAGGCCTAGTAAATGATGACAGGATGAGGAATCAGACTAATGGAGTTTAGGGGTAACAAAATTCAGAAAACGTTGGTGGGATTATTTTACAGACCCTCCTCTCTAAGAGGAGTTACACCATTGGCAGAGAATTAAACATGAAATAATCAAAATTTGTAATTAAGGCAATATGATCATTATTTGAATAAAATAGCACCAGTATTCTTTACGAGCATACAAAAAAGTAGAAATATTCGTGCAAGCAAATCTGGATCATTGCTTTCTGCTGTGCAGATTGTTATAATCCAAATCCAACCTTCAATTAAAAATGTTTTAAAAAATTACTTTGCTGATCAGACATCTTAAATCCTTACAGTACAAATACCAGGCCTAACACTTCACAGGAGGCAGATAGATGTTATCACATATTTCTATAAAGTAACACGTACTTTTAACTTCTTTAGAAAAAAAACATTTACAAAGTTAGTAACCCACAACTTTAACACACTGCACACACCTTTTTCCAAAGACAAAAGCCACCAGATCGCAGAATATTTTAAGATGAATCCAACTGACGAATTTCTGTCTGCCATTCACAAACAGAATAACTTTGATCTAATTCCTTACTCAAATTGCACCCACCATTCCTGTGCAATGTCACCCACCTATTACTGCCTCATCTAATAACGATCTGTTGGTCTTCAATAAGTATGAGTTTCACCTCATTTTGTTGCACTGTAAATTCTGATTTATAGAAAGAAATCACTTTTATTTAACATTTTAAACATGCTTAGAACACTGAAAATGCTTAATAAAGGACTACTTTAAAAATTCAATTAGTTAGAGTCAAATACAGATGCTACTCTACAAATAATAGAGTAGATAAATGGTCGACAATGACTGCACAAAGCCCTTAGCTGTTTCACATTGAACTTCTTTTGCAAAGTGGGGAGATTAGACCCCAGAGAGCTGCAGATTGCCTAACTGACTTGTCTTTTGATTTTGAAGCAGGCTAGTTCTCAATGGTGAGGAAACAAGATTAATTTCTAACATTTAAAGATATCAGGATGAACAGTCAGCTCTGCTTGAAAGTGGACAGGAGAAACTCTCACATAACTTCAAACAGCATCGTTCTCAGGGACATCAGTGGGTAGTGGCCTTCAGTTTCATGCTTGGTCTCTGAATGCAGCAGCTTCAACAATGCAACTTTATACTGATGTGTTAGTGATTGTTCAAGCCCAGTAAAGGCATGAATTGCAACTTTTCAATTCAGAGGGTCAGAATACGGAAATGAAATGAAGGTGAGATCTTAGATACATGACTGGGGGATGGAAGAACACGAGCTTAAAAAATGTTTTTTTTTGTTGGTGTAACAAAAGTAATCACACCTTGAATCACATTTAGAATAAAATCTACACACAGACTTTTCTGCATGAAAGGTAGTAAATGAGTTTTGAAAATTAATTTTAAATAGCTCTATCTTTAAATCACTCATTTTTGTTCAGGGAAGTAATCAATACATGGAAGCGTGTTCAGCCAGAGATGTTATTCACAAAAAGAACCACTAATATGCAAGTCAGTCAAGCAGCAAAAGTCCACTATCTAGTAATGTTGAAAACCGCTGCTATTATTTAAAAACCTGGATAAATCAGTAGGAATAGTTTTCATTGTAGTAAAGTACCAAAAGCAAGTTAAATATTTGGTAGAACTTGACTATTAATCCTGATCTGCTTAAACGTTAGAAATAATTACAAGCCTAATTTCTTTGCCATTGAAAATAATAAAAACATAAGAGCTAGGAACAAGAACGGGCAACTTAGCCCCTCAAGCCTGCTCTGTCATTCAATACAATCATGACTGATTTAATCTCAGCCTCAACTCCACTTTGTTGCTCATTCTTAACCTTTCAACTAATTACTTATTAAACATCTCTCTATCTCCTCCTTTATTCAGTGTCCCAGCATCCACCATACTCTTAGGGTAGCGAATCGCACAGCGTAACGATCCTTTGAGAGAACGGACTTCTTCTCATCTTGGTTTTAAATCTGCTATCCCTTATCCTAAAACTATGACCTCTCATTCTAGATTGCCCCAGAAAGAAACATCTTCTCGACATCTACCTTGTCATCTTGTATAGCTCAGTTAGATTTCCTCCCATTCTTCTATACTCCAGAGGGTAAAGGCCGAAACTGCTCAATCTCTCTTCATAAGACAAACCCATCATATTGGGAATAAATTTAGTGAGCCTTCTCTGAACTGCCTCAATGTAAGTCCTCAATTAAAGGGACGGAAACTGTGCACAATACTCCTGAACCAGACTGCCTGTAACCTTTGTGGTGTATTCGATACCAAGATGTGCTTCTGACCGTTCATGCGCATCATTAATAGTGCTCATTTGCATTCCACAACTTCACCTGGTTCTGCCGATGCTTCAGTTCATCCGCTGCAAAATCGCTCATCCGCTGCAAAATCGCTCATCCGCCATCCGCTGCAAAATCGCTCATCCGCTGCAAAATCGCTCATCCGCTGCAAAATCGCTCATCCGTACCTTTACCACTATAAACTAACGTCAAAAGACCCCCCATTAGCTGGCTTCCCACATTTTGTAAACTCAAGGTCATCCAAAACCGTGCCTCATGCCCTAACTCTCACCAAATCCAGTTCAACCATCCCCTCTCCTGCTCATTGACATATAATGGCCCTCCAGTTTAAGTGTTAATCATTTTTCACATCTGTCCATTGCCTCGCTGCCCCCTATATCCATGATCTGCTCCAGTCCTGCAGCGTTTTCAACAACTGCAGTCCTCTAATTTGAGCTTCTTGAGCATTCCTGATTCCTGATTGAGTCACTCCCCTATCGGCGATGAATAGCCAGAGTCCTCATTTCATGAATACCTTCCCTGAATTTCTGTCCCTTCCAGATGCCGCTAACGAAGGTTTTGATCACCTACCCCAATATCTTCTATATAAGATGATGTCAAATTTCGTGAGAAGCACCATGGGGCATTTTAGTATATTCAAAGTGTTTTATAAAAACCATATTACTTTTACTGTTTCTACACAACAACATGACTACTCTTCCTGCTCAAACGATTGGACTGTATTATCTCTATCATCAAACAGGCATCATTCTTTAGATTTTCTCATCCTCTTTGCCAGATCTGCTGCATGCTGAGCCTTTGCAGCAATGAGTCAATGTGACCTTTGCTCAGTTATGTTTTTCCATGTACAGCACAGAGCATCATTTCTTTTCATGTTCGTCTTTTCTCTGCCGAGTAATGTTCGATCTCAGTAAGTGAAGGTGGGTCTGCTTTGTCCCATGTTTATAGAGATGTGCAAATGCAAATGTTTGAATGAACATCATCACATGAATTGCACTAACATCATCACATGAATTGCACTGTCAAGATTCGACATTATTGAAGGTCTTGTGATAGTTCACTGCAAGCACAGCCAGTATTTTCAACAAGTAAAAACACTGACATTTTATCCTGATGCTCTAAACAATGGAGTGAAACATGCAATTGAAGGGAATACAATTTTACTCAGAAGGTCACACCCCCATGACTTGAAATTAAGTTTTTTTAAAGACTGCACAATTATCCTGGTCTCTACTTATTCCGCAATAATTGTCTCTTCAAATCTTCTTCCAGGCAGGGTAAGTAATTCAGGTGACATGGCATTAATTGGCTTCCAGCGTGCACCTACGGACCAAATGAGGCTTGACGACAAAAAAACCTCCATAAACTGTGGGTCTCACTAAAATCTTGTTAACTTTCCAGTTTTTCCTTCTCGTCCTAGATTAAGGCATATGAGGCACTTACACTCAATATCTGGACATAATCAACAGTATACGCTAATCATACCTCAACTTAATTTCCTTTTCTCTGATGATAATTTCAGTCATGTTTGTTATAATAACGTCATCTAGTTTCAGGATCATAGGAATAAGAGCAGGCCATTCAGCCCCTCAGTCCTATTTCCTCAATCAACAAGATCATGACTGATCTGTGACCCAACTTCATATATCCACCTTTGGCCCATATCCCCTTTAAATCTTCAATTAAGAAATCTCTTGGATTTAAATGAATAGATCCTTCACCCACTGCCATTTGTGGAAGAGAATTCTAAACCTCGATAACACTTTGTATGTAGAAGTACTTCCTAACACATCTTCTGAACGGGAGTTTGCACACGGTGCTCTGATTGTGCCCAATGTGGATACACTACCCTTACACTTCTTTATTTAGCATTAAGGCAATCTGCGCAAGATCAGTAAAAATTTAACAAAAGAATGTCAGTGTAATAATTAGATAGCATACTTACCCTACTACCTTAAACCTGAAACTTTAAAATATTTTCAATACTTTTTCACCAAGACTGATGAAATATTATGTGGACGATGACTCTAAGCGTTTGGCTGTTTCTGCTGAATTCCTTCTGGAAATTGGGAAATTAGATCCCAGGGTCCTAATTTTTCGGCCCCCTAGTTCGAGAATCTCCAGTGGAAGTAATTTACCGTCATGCCTCCATATCCGAAAGGTTTCTGTTGCTGAAAACTCCCACGAATGATGAAATTCACGAGTGTAAAGTTAGTTTAGAAGTACATTAAAAATAAGTCAAAAATCACAGATGTGAGAGTTTTGCCCACAGATGTTAGTTTTTATTGTTACTTATCTTTTGGCATGTATAGGTGAATTCACCATTCGTGATCTTGATCAGATCACTCCATAACCTTCTAAATTCTGAAGAAAACAACTGAATTTGTACAACTGAACTTCACGGGTTAAGTCATCATTCTTGTAAACCTACATTTTACTCCCTGCAAGTCCAATATAATCGTTCCTACGATGTGGAGCTAATGACTAAATCCAAGTGAGTTAGAACTGGTCTGCTTCAAAAACAGAAGACAAGTCAGTCAGATAACCTCTTGCACTCTGGGTCTAATCTCCCAATTTGCTGAAGGAATTCAGTAGAAACAGCCAAATGTTTAGAGGAGGCATCGTCCATATAACATTTCATAGAATCATAGAATCCTACAGTGTGGAAACAGGCCATTTGGTCCAACAAGCCCATACCGACCCTCCGAGGAGTAACCCACCACAGACCCATTCCCCTACATTTACCCCTGAGTAATGCACCTAACCTACACATCCCTGAACACTATGGCAAATTAGCATGGCCAATTCACCTAATCTCCACATCTTTGGACTGTGGGACTGATTTAATCAGTCTTGGTGAAAACATATTGAACATAACGAATGAACTGTCTTAGAGTTTTATGTTTAAGGCAGATTATATGCTGTTTAATTATTGCACTGACATTCTTTTTTTATGTTTTTACAGATCTTGCGCAGATTGCCTTATTTGTAAATAAAGATGGAAATGTGTTGCTGGAAAAGCGCAGCAGGTCAGGCAGCATCCAGGGAACAGG
>NW_025214715.1:6449-8991 GCF_004010195.1 Chiloscyllium plagiosum | reverse complement strand
GAGACGAGATCACTCCTAATCTCTGCCTGACATAGATGTGTCCTTACAGTGAGTTTTTGCCCTAACGTACCAAGCTCTCACGCAACATCCCAACATGAACCCTGTCAGTTCAGCTAAGAACCTTAGAAGTTTTAATAAAGTTGCCACTCATTATTCTATATTCCAGAGATTACAAACTCTACCTTCTCAACCACTCCAATGAGAAATCACTTCAAAATTTTGAGAACCTTGAGGAGACGTTTTAGTACTGGTTGATAAGACTGATATTGATGCTGTTTTCTGAAAGGTTGTTTGCAGACAAGACACAAGTTTCAAATAATAAACAAAGATGCAGAGGTGTAAAATGTAACATGCTGCCACGAAGAGAACTGTTGGGATCTGGAGCTTCCACCATGAAATTCCACTTGACAAATCTCAAATACAATTCAATACTTCAGATGGAAAACGAGCAATCATAGATGAGTAGTTTACTTCACTAAAAACAGGAGAGTGCAAATTGTAAGATGAATATTTCATTACTCCATCACTTCCTTGAGGAGCTGAATGGGAGAGAACAGCACTGCCGTTTCATATTATCCATTCAACAATAGGAGCAGTGTGCGTGAGAGAGAAACAGAAAAAAGTGACACAATGGATGCAGACAGAGAGACACTGTTTGGGGAGTGAGGGAGGAGATGGAAGACAAAAGGATATTGATTGGAAAGTTGAAGATTTACAGAACGCTTTCAAACCAGTAAGGTCCTGGTCTGGAGTGCACTTTAAGATTATTGACAGATTCGCTCACAATGATAACAATTTTAAATTCGAGACATCGCCCGAATGGACCCCCATAATCGTCGTGAAAGCAGGATTCATCAAAGACATAGTGTGAGTCAATGGGTAACTTCCTGGCTTCTGATAAATTGCAGCTGACTGTAGCTTATGTTTTTTTTTGGAATCTAACTGGGAGAAGATTAGACGAGGAGAATGGGGATTTAACAAAGACACTGATGAGTTTTCACCATGCAATCCGTTCAGGTGGATTGCAGATGGACACAATGATGGAGACAGTTGGCGACAGAGTTGGATCAGTTCACAGTCTGGAATAGCAAGATTAATTAGATTATATCCCCGACAGTATGGAATCTGGACCTTTCACCCAATAGTTCCACACCGACCTTCTGAAGAGTGACCACAGCCATTCCCCAACCCTATATTTCCCCTGACTAATGAGCCTAACACTGTGGGCAATTTAGCATGGCCAATTCACTTCAACTGCACATCTTTGGATTGTAGGAGGAAACCAGTGCACCCAGAGGAAGCCCATGCAGACAAGTAGGAGAATGTGTAAACATCACACAGACAGTTGCCCGTTGTGAGAATCAAACGCAAGTCTCTGACGCTCTGAGGCAGCATTGCTAACCACTGAGCGACCGTGTTGCCACTTAAAAGAAAGCAACGCCAAAAACGAGACTTCAAGTGCGAAGCTTCAACTTGCAAACCCCAATGCCACACCTGGTCAGTCTGGGGATTGAATTCTCGACCTTGGCACTGTCTCACTGTGGTAAAGTGGGATCGAACAGGCAGAGATTTGTTTATTTGAGGACTGATGAGGAGGTAACGGTAGTGAGTTACAAATCTGTGGAATGCTGTGGACGAGTCTTGGTATGCTCGCTGTTGTTTGTTATTTGCACTTTGATTTTACTAATAAAGGGAGGAGAGACACTAAACCGTCAACACAATGAATATTGATTAAAATAAAAAAGAGAAAACGGAGTTGGACAGAAATGATTTTTCGATTCTTTGGGACTGACTCATGTGTTTTCCTCTCTCTAGTTTTCTGTCTAGTACGACATATGCTGAATATTCTGACAAAAGAAAGAACGAATTACCTTGGAAAGTCTCCGTAAACATCAAACGTGACTTCGAAGTTAGAGATGCAACTTTGTGTCTGTGAACAAATTATGATACAACGAAATCTTGGAATGTACTATTCGAAACTTGTTAATTGACCTTCAAAGTTGATTGTTGAATTCCCTTGTAATTCTTCGCTTGACTGTGGCTGTCTGCATGTGCGTGAGTGAAGATCATGATCAACGAAATTTGGGACGAGAGACTGAAAAGTGTTCTCATTATGCCAGTGGTGCTCCTTCTCGATTTTTGGAGGGATTTGGCAAAGTCTCCTAATTTTTATACTTCATTCCCTTTTAAATTAGAGCTTGGCAAAGCCATGTATGCATTTCAAAACTTTTGGAATTTTTTGCTTATCAATATGCTCAGAGATGGTTTTGCGCACCTCTGGATCAGGTCAGACTTGAACACTGTTTTTTCCAGGCTCAGCGGCCGGGCTACTACCACTGCATGACAAGAGCCCGCTATCACTGAGGCGCAGCATGTCAACGTGACAACTGAAATGACAGGGACTTGCTGCTTGGTCATCATTGCTTGCAATAAGAAAAGGATTGAACACACAGCTGAACAGCAGTAAGTACCTCAAGAGGACAGAGGCCACTGTTGCACATCTTGGTTTCCCTATTTGCAAATGGTGAGATGTAAATTCCGC
>NW_025214715.1:0-4195 GCF_004010195.1 Chiloscyllium plagiosum | reverse complement strand
GGCAGTGAGTTCCAGATGAACCTGAAGGATGGAGTAGACTACTGAATTCACTAATGGACCTATAACCTATATGTCAATCTTGCTTATGAGAAGTTTCATAAGGTTATATCAAGGCACGAGGATTGTTTCATCAGGATATGTCGAGTAGATTGAGCCTGCACCCATCAGAATTTCGACGAATGAGAGGCAGGTTCCTTAAAATTTTTAAGCTGTTTGGGGACTTGACAGAGATTATTTCCCCTTTGGGCTGGAGTCTCGGACGAAAGGGCAGCTTCTCAGAAAATAAAAACTGCGCATTTAAGGCGTATGTGAGGAGCGAAAAGTCACTGGTCTCAGTTATAGCCTACGTCACAGAAGGTGGAAATGCAGTTGGTGAGACATCGAATTAGTTTATACAGATATATTTGTAGTTTAAATCAGATGGTGGCGGGAATGGCAAATGGTAAATTCTGCTGGAAGACGTGAAGAGAGGAAGAACCAAAAAAAAGGAACATTATGTAAATAGAGGAAACTGCAAAACGGTGGGACTATGGCACTTGTGCTGGTGCCATCCCATCTGCAGTATTGTGAGCAGATCCAGTCCCCATTTCGCAGGAATGATATCATTTCATTGGAGGCAAGGTTCACTCTGGTGCTTTCTGATATTAAGGATTTATCTTATCAGCAAAGCCTGAAGCGTTTATGACTCTATTTACTGGAGCTTAGAAAAATTACAGGTTTTCTGATGTTAAATGTTTGGAATTCTTAAGGCAGTCAAATGTTGTGAAAGTGTTCCTCGAAATGAGGGAGTCAAGGACCAGATTTTACGAATACAGGCACCCCAGTTTAACACCTAGATGAGGAATACGTTCTTCTTTCCGAGATACGATTGCTTGGAAACCCTTCCTAAAAAGAGCTCTGGCGGCCAATTCCCTAGTTACCTTGCTGGCTGCGACAGAGAGATTCTTGATCAGTCAGATAATCAAGAGTAACAGGGAAAAGGCAGGAAAGTGGATGTGAAGAATGTTTGAGTCGCCGTGGTTTGGGTAAACATCAGGTCAGGTTTGAGGCACCATGTGGCCTTTTCCTCGTCCCATCTTTTACAGTTTTTACTGAAATTAATCCTTCATTTTTGACATCACTCTGCATCACAAACCAGCCACTCTTCCAACTGAGCTACTCAGGCGGAAGTGCGTACAGAAAATGCTGGAGATTAGAGAACAAGATTGTCTCTTTCCAAGAAATGACTTGGTCGTTTGTTCTGTGTCAGACTACTCTCCTACGAACCTGACCTTGAGAATTTTTTAAAACAGAAGTGCGTACAGAAAATGCTGGAGATTAGAGAACAAGATTGTCTCTTTCCAAGAAATGACTCGGAAAACATCAACGGAAAGTTACACGCATTTCTCTGAAATAAATCGGGTCAGTCCTGACATTTCTGGGGAATCACAGCAAACCAGGATAACACATACCCTCACCCTTACTTTCCAAACCAGAATTTGAACAATGATCGTGAATTAATTTGAAACATGATTAGAGAGGTGCTGGAAATGCACACCAGATTCGGCAGCATCCGAGGAGCAGGAAAATCGAAGTTTCGGGAAAAAGCCCGATTCCTGATAAAGGGCTTATATTCGAGACATCGGTTTTCCTGCTCCTCGGATGTTGTTTGACCTGCTGTCCTTTTCCAGCACCACTTTAATCTCAACTGAGCCATACAACCGCAACATTGACAGAACAGCATTTACATGAAGATGTACAATTTAAGTACACTTCACAGATGGTTGTGTAAAGGTATCGGGCAAGGTTGAGCCAAAGGAAAATAACTGAGAGACAGAAGGGCAGAGATTGTGGAAAACCTTACCAGCTATAAGACTCCATTCCATCTCTCGGAGTTCAACAGAAGTTGGTTGTGTTGTCCTCTAGGAAAAACTGTAAAAGATCCTGTATCTCCTTCTGTGCTGGCATGTTCAATGAACAGGGTGCACTCAACTGTGTGTCCAAATATCAGTCTCCGAGACTGTAGACTGTTACGACACACTGGTGAACCCTTCTGTTAATTAAACATATCACACGGAAATAGCTGACTTCGTCTCGTAATCTGTTAAAGTATGAGTGACCACGCTCTCCGAAATTCAAATAGTTAAAGAAATAATATCAATTTATTCTTTAAAATTAAAAGTGAAAATTAAGCAATAACTATTTACAACTCTGAGCCTCCTTTCTCTCAACTGTTTGTTATCAGCCTCCAACACCTTCACAATATACTGTTCCACTACACACCCGTATTGAAATGACATCAACTTAATTTCTCAACCACTAAAGAGCTGTTGTCGTCACTGCTTGTCATCCTTCGGCCTAGGTCTCCCTGGGTTGTCTTCGGTCTTCTACTGCAGAGACGTTTCACATGAATCATGTGCTTTTGTTTGAGAATGATTTGAATGGCAATCTCTCTCGAGATGGTAATTACTCTGTCAGTGGCAGTAGGTCTCTGTCTAAGTGCCAAAAGTGCCTGCTTCTTTCGACCCCAAACATTGGCTTCTCTCATTGATTCGAGCTTGTCAAAAGCAATAAATTTAAACTCGATTGGGTTTTCGTGTCCTGTGGTATCATTTAAAATAATTGGTTGAATTCGAATTGTTGTGAAAACAGCAACCAACACTCAGGACTTTGTTTCACAACCAATTTTTAATTACGCTCTGAGACCGCTGGCTAGCGACGGGACAGTTGTCTGCCAGCTCGCAGTGCAAAACAGCTTTCACTCTCTCTTAAACAACTTCGACTTAATGACACCTTTCCCCTCAGACAAAAAAAAGAAGCATCAAACTCAAAAGCTGTGTTCATTTTTTTTTCATATTCTTAAACCCCATTACAAGGAAATGCGCAGGACATTAATCTAAGTTCACATCAGTTCCTGCACGCGCGCGCACATACACATTTACACGTCCGCGCACACGCTTGGACAACTGTTATCTGTTTAGTCTTAACTGTACATTTTCCGTTAAATCCGGAATAACGCCTCAGCTATCACATAGCGGAGTCTTACGACCTATAACATATACAGTTTGTAAATTAAAAGTCTATTACATAGGTCTTCAACGAAATCGTCTCATATTCTTATCTTTGAATCATGTCAAGAATATAAAAAGATAGTGTTCACAATTTGTTCACAACTGTCTCTGACACATTGTTTGCCAAGTTAACATTTCAATATTGTCAGGCCAGTACCAGACTCGTTAATTCCTATTCAATTTTCTCTGCTCGGTGTTGACATTTTTCCGAAAATTAACCGATTGGCCGTTCAATTCCATCGTTATCTTCCTGCAGTATTATCTCTCCGACCGCTTTATTACTTGCATCGATTGCAACTTTGGAGCATTTCGAAAATTTTGGTGTCGCTCGAACTTGTTCGATGATTCATACTGCTTTGAAATTGCCAAATGTCTCCTGGCATTGTTTTATCCAACGAAATGTTGTATTTGTCTTCAGTGAATCTGTAGCCGTAGGAATACGCTGCTGAAGTCAGGAACAAACCTCTGGTGGAATTCACTTATTCCCAAAAACGGAATCACCCCTTTCTTCGAGAGTTGTCGTGGAAACTCCTCGATGGCCTTCATCTTTGCATTCCTTGGGTTCAATCTTCCATGCCTGATGTTATGTCCAAAGAGCATCAACTCTGCCTTCGCGAGTTCTGTTTAATTCAGCTTATTAACAGTTTGGCTTCTCTTCATCTTTGAAACATCTCTGCTAATTGCACCATGTGATCTTTCCCTGACTCACAGAGCTCACTAAGTCATTCAGACAGACTGCACATTTTGTTAATCCAGCTACAACACTTTTCACGCGTCTTTGGAATGTGGCTGCTGCGTTTTTCATTTCAAGATTAATGAATTCGCTTCACGTGTTTTCCCGACCTCATCATAATAGTTCAGCAGGCATAAGATGACAAAAAGGAATAGCAAACATTATTTCAACAAGTGATACTCTAAAATTGGTTATGCCACCATTTGAATATTTTGTACAATTCTAGTCGCTCACCTCTTGGAAGGATATTGTGATTTACAATGGGTTTAAGCTGTCGGAAGATGTTGAGTAGTCTGGGACTGTAGTACCGGAGCCTGAGGGGTTACCTAAGAGGAGATAAGAAAATCATGACGTGCATGGATTGTGTAAATAGATAACATGTATTCCCTTTGGTCGTAGAATCTGGAAACAG
>NW_025214714.1:42949-49855 GCF_004010195.1 Chiloscyllium plagiosum | reverse complement strand
GTTGTAAATTAATGGAATGTGTTGCCAGCTGTGATGGTGGAGGCAGAGTCATTGGGGACATTGAAGCGACTGCTGGAAATGCACATGGATAGCAATGAGTTTTGGTTTGCGTCGGTTAAGTTACTATATTTTACATTAGGATTAAATTTCGGCACATCCGTGAGCCAAAGGGGCTGTTCTGTGCTGTACTTTTCTATGTCCTATATTGAGAGATGACAAATACTGTATAACGACTGGAGACGGATGCCCATGGATATGTGTCTCACAGAACGAATGAATAAGTATATATGTTCCAGTGACTGTGCATGAAAGTTGTGTGGATGTGTGAATTTGTGCGTATATTCGTGTGAATGTATGCTTGAGGATTTGTGCAAAGTTTTCCATTCAAATATATACGAACTACGGGCAGGGTTTTTGAATGTTTGTGTGAATACATGTGTGCAAGAGTGTGTGAAGGAGATGTTGTATGGTTGAGAGAATGTGAACAAAACGACATAGTGTGTGCGAGAAATTGTTAGGGTAACTGTGTAATTGTCTGTGTGTATAAATATCTGTGACTTTGTATGTATCTGACTTCTCATTATTCTCATGCCTAAAATATAACGACAATAGGTAATGACCATGATGTATTTAGCATCTATGGTCTATAATGAAAAATAGAAAGCAAACATTTGCAGAAGACTTCATGTCGTCCTTCCTCACTTGGTATCAAGAACCTAAGCCTAAACCAACAACGATTAGCAGCTGTGAATCAAAGCCAAATTGCCTCCAGTCGTTACAGTTTTGACTGGTCTAACATCGGGTTACAATTCACCATGCACACGAAAGGAGTGAGGAGGGACCAATAACACATACACAAGAGAGGACAGACTAATTTGAAAGAAAGAAGACAGCGTAGAATTCTGGACAATAAGAAAGAGTGCAACACAGTTTAGAGAATTGAGAACCGACGCTAACACTTACGGGGAACACTAACAGCAGCAAGTAGCGGGAAGTAGATCCTCTCGATCTCCTGAAATATATTCCGAATGTTGATCGCCTCCCGATAGAATGAAACTGCCTCAGCCAAACTCATGATGCCTCTGCTGTCAGTGGGTGAAGAGTAATCCTGAGGAGTTCAGTCAGCACAAGCTGATGCCAGTGAAGCGAAATCCTGATATAGAGCAGAGAGGACAATCCCTGAGAGACAACGTTCTATTTTTTTCTGAGCTGGTGTGAAGTAATCGTGAAAACTTGAGCTCTGTTAATGGAGTTGGGTAATGCTTTTAGTCTATAGAGCAGAGAGGACAATCCCTGAGAGACAACGTTCTATTTTTTTCTGAGCTGGTGTTAAGTAATCGTGAAAACTTGAGCTCTGTTAATGGAGTTGGGTAATGCTTTTAGTCTCTGGGCAAATGATTTCAGTTAACGCCCTTTCAGGTCAAATATTTTTCATTTTTGCACTGTGTACCAAAAGTGGTGAAAGAAATCATGTTTAAACATCAAGGATTGTTAAAAGGATTCCTACAAGTCCTATAAATAAGTGACATGATGTTAATTGTTCGTGTTGTTTCCACAAATGCTGGCTCAAGCAATGGGGGAGATGGAGGTACAGATGAGTTGAAGCCAAAGGCTGTGGCACCTTAGACAAATAATTGGAGCTTTGCCCGTCAGCATGCTGAGTTCTGGAATGAGAGTCATTCAGATCGACACCACAGGAAAAAGGCCCTTCTGCCCATAAGTTCTGCAAGGACCAAAACAGCCAACGAATTGGTTCACTTCCATTTTCCATCAACTTTCCCTATGCGTACCATACCTTAACATTTTAGGTACACTTCTCAAACTTTCTTAAATATATTGAGCGTTTCGGCCTCTAACAATCTTACAGGTAGTGACTTTCAGGCCCTCAGCAGTCACTGGATGTAACGTTTTTGCCTCACATCTCCTTTTAACCTTGTAGCTCTCACATTAAGTTCATGCCCCCGTGGTCTCTGACACTTCCACATTGGGGAACAATCTATTTTCTCTATATATATTAATCTCAATCACCTCATCTCTCAATCTCCTCTGCACTAAGACATAGAATGTCATGCTTTCCAGTCTCTCTTCATGACTAACTCTTTCCAGTTGAGACAGCCTCTGTGTAAATCTGCCCAGCGACATCCTGGTAGATCTCCTGATGGTCTTCCTCAGTGCAAACACGTTCAGCCTTTAATTCGGATTCCAGATATGCACGTAGTATGCCACTTGTGCTCTCAGCAGCCCATAATACAATTTCACCTTCACGCCCTTGCTAATGAATTCTGTACCCCGACTAATATTTAGCAACCTTCCATTTTATACTCTCTATGAGCTTACTAATATAGTAATGCTATGGCTGATATCCTGATGCACACAAATCTGGTGCACCTGCACTTGGGGTATTGCGTACAGTTCTTTCGCCATATTATAGGAACGATGTGGAAGCATTGGAATGGATGCAGAGGAGATTTACCAGGGTATTGCCTGGTATGGCGAGAAGGTCTTATGTGCAAAGGCTAAGGGACCTGAGGCTGTTTGCGTGAGAAAGAAGGATGTGAGGTGACTTAATAGAGACATACAAGATGATAAGATGATTAGATAGGGCAGTCAGTGAAAACCTTATTCCTCAGATCGTGATGGCTGTCACGAGGCTTTAAATTGAGTGATGATACATACAGAACAGATGTCAGAAGTTAGTTGTTTACTCGGAGAATAGTAATGCCGTGGAATGCCCTGCCTGTAACAGTAGTGAACTCACTAAGTTTAAAGGTCATTGGATAAACATATGGCTGATAATGTAATAGTGTAGGTTAGATGGGGGTGAGATTGGATTCTCAAGTCGACGCAACATCCAGGGCCAAAGGGCCTATACGGTGCTGCAATGTTCTGTGTTCTATCTTCTATGTTCTAATGGTGGGAACTGACTAGTCACACACTGAAAATTAAAGAGAAGAATGTGGAGTTTTTCTTCCATGTCATTCCAGAGAGAACTTCTGTGAAAAGAATGTTTCAGTTATCGAAAACAGAAGAAGTTGACATGTGTACCTAACAAACTGTCAAAGGTCTGCGGCCGTGATAGGTGCAAAATCTCGCAGAATGCGAGGAACTTCGTGAGGCAGATATGCAAATAGGACAAGCAGCGCAAACCAAGATTAAATCTGAATGAGCTTGCAAAGTAATTTTGACAGATGAGCATTTCACATCAAAAAGGTGGCTGAAGCTCTCAGAGAGACAGTGTTTGGCCGGCAATATCTGTGAAGAGACAGAGTTCACCTTTCATAACAGTGAGCCTTGTCAGATGCTTAAAAACTTTAGAAGAGTGGCATTTATGATGTTGATTAGGCGCGGAAATTCAGCTAAAGATGACTATGGAGAGCGAATGGGGAGGAGGAACTGATCAGTGGAGAGGGGACTGAACACGACGGCGACAGAGGCACAGACAGAGAGTGAGAGAGAGAAATGAAAGGACAGACAGAAAGAAACCAATGTTCATGGTAAGCCTGGGAAGAATACAATCGAGACGTTTGTTCATGGGAAACACTATGTCAGTGATAATGAGTTGCCTTTGCGGAAGGAAAATCATTTCATGAATGATCTGGTATCTAGAGGTGGAAAGGCAAAAGCAAGGGAATATTCATTGTCTGAAATTAGTTAAGTAGATACTGAGGGTAGTAGTTTGTAATATGTCCACATGAAAGACTGTTTGCAGATGAACCAGCAACCGGGACTGCATACAAAAAGATGTATGATTTGTGACGAGCTGCAAATGGTACCTATCGGGGCTCTTAGTTAGCTGAATATCTTGTGGGTGTGCATGGTAGTGGCAGGTGTCTTTGTACATCAGGAAGTAGCAGATGTTATGTCATTCTCTCTCCTACCCTCCCTAACTCCTTCCAGAAAGCTGATTTATGTTCCCACATCAATAGCTTTTACTGTCGTCTTTAACCAGTGAATCAGATATATTGCAGGTTATGAAGCAGTTGCACTTTGACTTCTACATTGAAGTGAGAGCATCCTTAATAAGTGAAATTGAAGAAAAGTAAGCCCTCACAAGTAGAAGAATGAAAGCCCTGCGAACGGTAGACAATGAACAGGGTTCTTATTTTCTCTTCCACTCCGTTACAAAAGTCCAGTTTATATGCCTATTTGTGTGTCATCAGGAAATAGAAGTCGATAACAATAAAATTTTTGACACTAAAAACGCCCGAAACAGTCAAAAACAAGCACTCATCTGTGCTCATCTTGTATTCCAGCAGATGTCTCGTAGCCTTTGATACTTTGTCATTGCAAGTGAACTTCTTGTTTTTCAAAAACATGGACAGAGTTCATGTTGTACAAATTCGGATGCTCCAGGAAATTAAATTCTTCTCGATAAATAATGGGAATATGTCGCAATATCAGGTCGGGGACCACCACAAATGCCATCTGCCGATGCCATGGCCATGACGTAGACCTCACTTTCCACAGGCCAGGATCACAATCGTCAGTGTGACCCTGTAAGGACAGATCGTTTGCGTGGACAGTCAGAGTGTGGTTCTGTACTGTCAGAATGTTCATTAGGAGAGTCAGCGAACGTGTTATACTAACAAAGAGTTCACAAGGCAGAGAATGAATCTGGTCTGACAGGAAGTTCACAGGGAGAGTCAGCGAATGGGTTTGTACTAACAGAGAGTTTACAATGACATTTAGACAGTGGATCTGTCCTAACAGGGTGTTCACACGGAGACTTAGAGAATGGATCTGCACTAACAGAGCCTTCGTAGTGAGATTCAGGAGTGGATCTATATATCGAGGGATTCAAAAAGTTAGTCAAAGGGATGATGTCCAATTACTTTCGCGCAAACATCACTCAGCACTACTCTCGCAAACGCACCTAGGACAGAGATAGCAACGGTTTTGATTCAGAATAATGCTCCATCGACAATGTACTCTACAAAGCAATCCCGAGAAAGGTACCGCGTGTGGTTCGATACAGACAAAAGATCTCTGTACATTCTCCCTCATAGAACACTCCCAGGAAATGGACAACACGGGTTGAAAGACAGAATAAAATTCCAGAGACATTACTCCTTCAAACAATCACAATGTCAGAAGCAGAGTAAAACTCTCTGTTCACCGACCCCACTTAAAAAAACAACAAGAAACACAGCTACTTTCTGACACACTTGTTCAGTTCCAGAATCCAGTGATGGAAGGTATCAGAGGGGGCAGTGGCCAGTAAGAAAGAGTTTCATTGGTTGGGTGCTTCGTGAGGGAGAATGTTGGCTTTTATGAGAATCCGAGCTCAATTAATCTTCAAAATTGTGTGAGGTAATTAGAGGAATAAGTTGAAACTTTATTGCTGGAACAGCACAGCAGGTCAGGCAGCATCCAGGGAACAGGAGATTCGACGTTTCGGGCACAGGCCCTTCTTCAGGAATGAGCAGAGAGTGTTCAGCAGGAGAAGATAAAAGGTAGGGAGGAGGGACTTGGAGGAGGGGAGTTGGCAGAGGAGATGACCTGGGGTGTGCAGTGAGAGAGGGACTCACTGAGATCTTTGTAGAGAGAGGCAGAGAGCTTCTTCAAGGAAGGCATCCTTGTAAGAGGATTCGCAGTAGGTTGAAATCTTCGAGGAGAAAGTGAGATCTGCAGATGCTGGAGATCAAAGTTGAAACTTTATTGCTGGAACAGCACAGCAGGTCAGGCAGCATCCAGGGAACAGGAGATTCGACGTTTCGGGCACAGGCCCTTCTTCAGGAATGAGCAGAGAGTGTTCAGCAGGAGAAGATAAAAGGTAGGGAGGAGGGACTTGGAGGAGGGGCGTTGGAAATGTGATAGGTGGAAAGAGGTCAAGGTGAGGGTGATAGGTCGGAGTAGGATGGAGGCGGAGAGGTCAACAAGAAGACTGCAGGTCAGGAAGGCGACGTGGTCGACGGTGCCCTCCACCGCATCTCCTCCACTTCCCGCTCCTCCGACCTTGAGCCCCGCCCCGCAATCGCCACCAGGACAGAACCCACTGGTCCTCACCTACCACCCCACCAATCTCCATGTACAGCGCATCATCCGCCGTCACTTCCGCCACCTCCAAACAGACCCCAGCACCAAGGATATATTCCCCTCCCCTCCCCTATCAGCTTTCCGTAGAGACCACTCACTCCGCGACTCCCTTGTCAGATCCACACCCCCCACCGACCCAACCACCACTCCCGGCACCTTCCCTTGCAACCGCAGGAGGTGCAACACTTGCGCCCACACCTCCCCCCTCACTTCTCTCCAAGGCCCCAAAGGAAACTTACATATCCGCCACAGATTCACCTGCACCTCCACCCACATCATCTACTGCATCCGCTGCAGCCGGTGTGGCCTCCTCTATATTGGGGAGACAGGCCGCCTACTTGCGGAGCGATTCAGAGAGCACCTCTGGGCCACCCGGACGAACCAACCCAACCACCCTGTAGCACAGCATTTCAACTCCCCCTCCCACTCCACCGAGGATATGCAGGTCATTGGACTCATCCACCGCCAAACCACAACAACCCGACGGTCGGAGGAGGAGCGTCTTATCTTCCGACTGGGAACACTCCAACCGCAGGGGATGAACTTGGACGTCACCAGTTTCTTCATCCCCCCTCCCCCCACCTTGTCTCAGCCGGATCCCTCCAGCCCGGCACCGCCTTCCTGACCTGCAGTCTTCTCCTTGACCTCTCCGCGTCCATCCTACTCCGACCTATCACCCTCACCTTGACCTCTTTCCACCTATCACATTTCCAACGCCCCTCCTCCAAGTCCCTCCTCCCTACCTTTTATCTTCTCCTGCTGAACACTCTCTGCTCATTCCTGAAGAAGGGCATGTGCCCGAAACGTCGAATCTTCTGTTCCCTAGATGCTGCCTGACCTGCTGTGCAGTTCCAGCAATAAAGTTTCAAC
>NW_025214714.1:35396-40069 GCF_004010195.1 Chiloscyllium plagiosum | reverse complement strand
AAAATTCGAGAGGCCAAGAACTATTTAAAGTAAAAATTAACAACTTTATTTCTTATAGTATGACAGAGACTAATTAAATAACAACTACTTACAACTACTTCCTTTAGGGTATCTTTTACTTAACTTCTACAATACTTATCTGATCAAACCCCCGAGCAAGATTTCCCAAAAAATCAAATTTCAAAACCAGGCAGTTCTTGAATTTTCCCTTTGTATCTTCCTCTGTCGATGCTCGTCTTCTCAGGGACTTCTGTTTCACAGCTCATTGATAGATATATATACCTTGAAAAGAGGTGTGTTTCAGGCAGGCTGTCCATGCTGGTAGCTTGACACTTCTCGCCTCAACTGTTCAATTTTAACCAGTCTTATATCCCAAAGCATTGGATCGTTTCAATGGTTTTTAATATTGTCAATAGACTACATTCAAACTTGATTGTAGTTTGTTATTTTCGGATACAATGTAAACGGATTGGCCGAATCTGATTTGATTTTGTATCGTAACAACTCAGCAAGTGCTACCTGTTGGACCAAATGATACACTGTAAATTTAACAGCACTCTGTCTGCTTGTTAATTCCTCCACTCTCTTAAAGGTACAGTGTACTTCTACACCTTCGTAACGGCCCTCCCCTTTTACAAAAATGGAACCACCATAATGAAAAGATGGCCTCTTTTTTCATATTCTTTAAACACATTACGCTAACATACGGATAACTTTAACTTCTCGTTAAGTTTATTCTCAGATAACTGTGTGTGTGTGTGTGTGTGTTTAAACACGAAATAAATACAACTGGTATCTAAACTTTATCAATTACATCTGCAATACTGCATCTGCGATTACATTCCTATGACCGGCTACATGTAAAAAACTAAACGTCTGTAACATAAGACTCCGACGACATAGGCCCATATTCTGATTTTTAAAGCTTTCTAAGAATGTAAGATGATTGTGATCCAAGTATACATTCATCTCCAACGCATTGTTCGTGACATTCACATTATAATGTTGTGAGGTGAGTGGCAATCTCAACAGTTCTTTTTCTATCATAAATTATTTCCTCTGTTTGATGTTGTTCTTTTTCGAAAAGTCGAGAACTAGCAGATCAATCAAATCTATTCTTTTTTTCCCAGTCTTAAACCGCAAAGCATCAGATTGTTTCATTGTTTTTAATATTGTCAATGCACTAAAGTCAAACTTGATTCGAGGTTGACATTTGGGGCACGATTTAAACAAATGGGCCGAATTCGTATTTGTTTTTGCCATCATAGCAACTCAGCCAGTGCTCATTGCTGCAGCAAATGTTACATTGTAATTCTCCATCACTATGTGTGCTTGCTAAGTCCTTCACTCTCTTAATGGTGTCGTACAGTTCCACATCCTCATAACAACGTATGAATTTAAGTGACGAAGGAGTGAGCTACGAGAACGTACAGGGGACATTAAGGCATATTAATGCAAGAACAATGAATTTAATTAATGTGGTCAGAGATAGGGACAAAGCATAAAATTACTGAACATTAACATTGTGCAGAAAAATACATTAGAGCAGTGTGGGAGTCAAAGCTGCTGAGGTGCAACTGGCGATTTTCACTTGAAATGCGGGATTGCTGCTTTTCAAGAAACGTGGTGAAGGAATATCAGAGATGATATTAAGATACGGGGACAACAAATGAAATCAAACCAGCCTTTTTAATTCCTGAATTCAGAATACAATAAATTCTGAAACATTCAAAGATGCTCAAAAGGTTTTAAACGGACTTTTGTAACATCACATATCCGAGATGAAGTTTATTACTGACACACACATTTAACACGAATTCCAAACAAGTAACATTAGCAAACATTGCACCAGAAAAAAGGCAGTGAAATTTGATTTATAAAGTTCAGTGTTTTTCGAGTGACACAGACACGGCAGTTTATTTCTGTGCCCTATGACAGGGCTGACGATATTTTAATGAATTTTATGAAAGGAAGCAGAAATGGATACGTTATGAATGAATGAAGAATTTGAACTTGTATGTGTGGGATCAAATAATTTTCGTTTAAATTTGCGTTTTCAGGACTTTAACATTTCCAGTCTCTGCCTTATCACAATAAATACTTGTCAATTTTTGCATGTTCTTGAATGTAGGTTTCAGGTTTATTTCTTTAATAGTAGCTATATAGCCTACAGAATGAAAGGGTGGTCAGTTAGATAAATGCACAGATAGACAACTAATGAGAACACAGAGAGGAAGAGAAAGTAAGAAGGGAAAGAGATAGAGAAAGAGATCGAGAGAGAGAGAGAGATAGAGAGAGAGAGAGAGAGGGCAAGATCACAGAACCATGGGATTATTACCGTGTAGAAGGAGACCAGTGGGCAAGTTAGATCTTAAAACATGCGACATCTCCGAGTTTGAACCTTTTTTTGCACCATTTACCTGAATTCTATTTCTATAGTCCAATAGTCTGCGTCCTTCTTTCCCTGCAAGAAGCCAAACCTATACGTGAGGAATTTCTGCAGTGAATTACTTTCAAAATGCTGAGGACAAACGGAAGTTAATTCAAAATAACGTGGTTTCTTTCATCATAAGTAGCTCGCCAATGTTTAATTCACCACTGTAATGCTCATTTTTATTTTCTGGTTGGGCGAAATCAAATATCTTTCTCCAATGTTCCGAAATAGTTCGTAATAAGTTGTTTTATTTTTGTGCATGGTAGACTGTAATAAGTGGAATGCTGCCATTAACTATTTACAGTTTATATAAGTGATCTGTAAGCATTAACAAGTGTAAAAACGCAACTTTTGCGGATCATAGTAAAGTAGGTGGGAAAGCCAACAGTGATGAGTAGCTAAATTTAGTGGAAATGTATACAGGTAGGAGAATCTGCCAGTATCTGAAATTTGGAATTTCATGTCGATAAGTGCAAGGAGTGACAATTCGGCAGAAATAAATTATTAAAACGGAAAATGAATGTTCAAATGTCAAACAGATAAGTGTGTCAATGCAGAGGTTCATTGTTGTCCTAGTAAGTGAATATGAGAAAGTAGGTACGGACGTGTAATATTTAATTCAAAAAAGCAAGGTGGAATCTTGATATTTATTGCAAAAGAACTGGATAATAAACGACAAGCAGCGTTGTTATATTTCTGTGAGACCACACGAGGAACATTGTGTCTAATTTTGTTCTCCTTACTTGTGATAGCATCGAAAGCAGTTCACGGGAGTATAATCAGGTTGATCTCATGGATGAAAAGGATGAAGTAAGAGGAGTGATGGAATATCTTGGGCTTTTAATCGCTGAAGTTTAGAAGAGTGAGAGAGGATCTGATTGTGCTCCATAAAATACTAAAGTGGATTGATAAAGCAGACGTTAAAAAAGATGTTTTCTCTTGTGTGACAGTCTCAAAGAAGACATCGTAAATATAGAGTGGAGGTTGATTCAACAATAAGATGAGGATAAACCTATTTTCTCACAGATTTGAGAATCTTTTGGAACTCACTGCCTCTGAGTGCAGTGGAGGCAAAATCAATCAACACGATCAAGAAAGAAATGCATATGTTTATGATGAAAAGCGGGATACAAGTTGAGGGAGGGACATTAGAAAAGTTGAAGTGACACCAGAATAAGTACGGTCATGGTTATGGTAAATGGCGAAGCGTTGCATTACCTATTCCCACTCCTAATTCTTAAGTTCCGATGTTCCTACATTCCGATGACACAGTTTCAGAACGAGGAGAAAATCATGTTGATTATTTGCGTTTATTTCTTCGAAGTTCTACATCTGGTTTGGAGTTACAGATGTCATTGACATAGTAGCGTTAGACTCCTGTATTGCTCATTGCAGATGAGGTTGACGCCTTGGGAAACAACTGGCGAGTTTCTGATAGTCGAGGTCTGCAGTTCTGGAGTGTTGTGAGAGCCGTAGTGCCTTTCGTGCTGAGTTAATTCAGTAACACGTATCTGACAAGCTTTACCATTTCGTAGAGGGAATCTGGAATAGCATTTCAAGATGAGGTGACTGGATCGTCACATTTTGGTGATTTTCTGGCCTCCTTTGGCAATTGGTGGCTTTTGGTATTCAGTGCATTTCCATGCCTGTTCCTACTAATCTATTGCTCCATGAGCTCCAACACACTGGAAATTGTTACGAATTTCTTCATACTGTTTTACTAACCTAAATTGATTGTCAGTAAATTCCCCAAACCTTTGTGCACTCCACACCATTTAGGGTCTTTTATTTCCCAGCATCATATTTGAAACTTTTAATCTGTGCAAATTCTTTGGTAATGTTCTTGGACATCCCTATAATCCACTTTTTGTCCTGTTCCTCATTCACTTGATAGTATGCCAGTTACGACTGAATCGAAGACGTTATTGAGGAGACGATCTTGCAACTTGCTGAACTCATCCATGGTAGTTCTGTGATTCCACAAAGAATGACCTTTAAGAAGGGATTTACATGGTATTGAAACTGAGTGGCAGTCAAAGAAGATTTATTATTCGGCAACCAGATTAGTTGTGTTTTGCCAGGAAACTGGGAGGTGGTGCTGTCCCTATTAATCGGAGAGCTTTGTACTCCCATGGGGAGAGTTTCCATGTGTCTAAATTGGCGTCAATGAATGCTTGGTGAGTTTTTGAAATATTCCTTGAGTTTCACTCATCGAGACAAAAGGATGGAATTCCATCAT
>NW_025214714.1:25955-33197 GCF_004010195.1 Chiloscyllium plagiosum | reverse complement strand
GGAATTGACCTCTGAACTTCGATTGTGTAACAACGTAAATAAATGTGTTCGTGCAGAAACTTACATTCACCAGGATATATCCGGCTTGCTGAAGGATATATTCAGTATCTCTGTAATCTCTGTGGTCTGTTCCTGTTACATTATAAAACACAAATTCAATAAGATACGTCAACCACAGAAGTAATAAGTTGCCAGATATAGTAAAAAGTAAGATTGCAGACTTCTTTCTGCTCTCCATCTCTGGGTCACTGTGATTCTCTGCCTTGTTCTGATTTATTGGTGATTGTCACATACGTCATAGTTTGGAGAATCATTTCTTATTACTTTCCGGGTGCTTTCCTTTTCTTCCATGCTTCCTGTAGTGTTAATCTTGTACTGAGCCGTGTGGTAATAGAAGGTTCTGTCTGGTATACAGTAACTTTCACCTTTGATCGATTTGTGGCCATTTGTTGCCAGAATCTGAAGAGAAAGTACTGCACAGAGCGTACAGCAACTGTAATCCTATCAACAATATCCATTCTTGTCTGTTTAAAAAACATCCCCCACTACTTTGCAGTTGAACCTGGAGTTTTCATAAACAATGTACCAACATTTTGCGTTGAGAGAAAGAGCTACTATACAGAGATTGGATGGGTCATCTTCGATTGGTTTGTGACAGCCTCAACTCCATTAATTCCATTTGCGTTAATTCTTATTCTCAACATTCTGACTGTCAGACATATCTTTGTAGCCAGTCGTGTCCGTAAGCAGCTGAGGGGTCAGAACAAGGCAGAGAATCACAGTGACCCAGAGATGGAGAGCAGAAAGAAGTCTGCAATCTTACTTTTTACGATATCTGGCAACTTATTACTTCTATGGTTGACGTATCTTATTGAATTTGTGTTTTATAATGTAACAGGAACAGACCACCGAGATTACAGTGATACTGAATATATCCTTCAACAAGCCGGATATATCCTGATGAATTTAAGTTACCATGGCAATTAGGTAACGGGTGGTGCAGATGGAAAGACCACATTTTCCCCGAGATAAGATCACACCACGACATTAACTGGAAGAAAGGAATAAAAACAACATGAATGTTGTTGATTAGGATTCCATATATGTTTGAATAGTATACTTTGCGAAAGCCTTGTGGGTTGAATAAATGTATAAACCAACAGTTTATAATTGCATACATTATGTTAATTTTGTGATTGATTGGAGGTGATTGGCATTCATCGTTCATTAATCATAGTGAAAGGAACCAGCCACTTGACAAGTCTCTGGTGTATGTTTAAGTCATTGACTATTCTATTACTTATAACACAGTAGAAAGATTGGGTACATATGTATTCAAATATGCAAAATATTCAAATATGTTTCACTTGTACCTTTTAGGAAAGGAAATCTGCCAAACTTACTTAGTCTGGTCTGCATACCTCTCCAGACCCACAGCAATGTGATTGACCCTAAACGGCTCTCTGGGCAATGAGGGACGAGCAACAAATGTTGGTCTATGCAGTGACGGACTCATCCCGTGAATGATTGTTAAAAAAGGCAAAATAAGCAAATAAATGACAAGTTTGAAGTATGTAAATTCATTAAGCGTGGTAGTTTATGGAATATAGTAAAGCTGAAATATGAGGTATTTCTGGACATCATTGTGATTCAGAATAAACTTCTAAATTCAATTTCAACTGTTTCGATTTCATGGATAATGACCTTGACTTTGTGAGCTGCCGAGTGAATTCTCTCGATAAGAAACGCATCAAGGACTAAAAAATTTATCTGAATTATGACTATCAGGAGTTGTATTACCTCTGGTTCTTTCCAACTAAAATTATTGGAGTCTTGAGATGTTTAAAATTTTGCTCATCAGATTCCTTGATATGATTTTGCTCTTCGAGATGTACAACATGGTATTAATTCCTTTGGTCCAACCCATTCATGCCGACTAGGTATCCAAATCCAATCTCGTGCTATCTGCCAGCACTCGACCATATCCCTCCAAACCCTCCCGATTCATGTGCCCATCCAGATGCATTTAAACGTTATAATTGTACCAGCCTCTACCCATTCCTCTGGCAGCTTTTGATTTTTTTGTAATCTGCATTTTACAGTAAGAACATAACAAAGTACAATTATTTTTTTTCTATTTGTTGAGGCAAAACAGCACAAATTTGTTTAATTTAAGAATTAGGTTTTACTGAAAAAAAACAATAACTTGGAAGTGGGTCGATTAATCCTGAGCCAGCTCATTACTGTCAACAATGCCTGTGACTGTTTCGCTGGCATCCACAACAGACGATCCTCAAGCATCATCTTTTCTGTTGTGCCAATACTCCTCTAACATCACCGCTTGACCAACTGGATTTGACCAACCAATGTTAAAGTCGCGTCCGTCGCTGATGGATCCACTTAATAGATATTGCTGTCATGCTGTTCTGCCACTTTTTCAACACAGCAGACCCATTCAACAACGAAGACACTGATGCTCTATTTCCAGCGTTTGCTGTCGAGCAGACCTCGCCAACAGAACATCTGCAATGTAGCAGCTGCTGATTCCATGTCTTGTTCTTGCTCCAGAAAAGGAAGTGAGGGGTGAACTCTCCTGTACACTATATCTATTCGAGATCCACACTCTGCTGGCCACTCAACGTCCGCACCCTCGGCTCACCAGAGGTCTGCATACTGTACCCAGCTCGATACGACTGATGGTCCTTGTGCTGGACTTTGTGCTGCCGCTTATACCATCAAAACAAAGGAAAGGTAAACAGACAAAAAGAAAATGAGATGAAAGGAAAATAAAAAAAATGTTATCAGTGCAGATGAGCTGCAGCACAAAAGCCTTGTTCTGCCGCTATCTTGTTCTGGAACTTATAGCGGAACATTTTCATGAAACTACTGTGAAATACCTTGAATGAAATAATAATCTTCCATTTGATAAGCAGGCCGAAACGGGTCACGTAAATAAAGGTGTGGTCCCACCTAGAACTTGGCAGTTGGAGTAAGACGTCCTGACATTTATATATGAACACTCTTGCCAATAGGGCCAGCAAGTCTTTCGCCTTCCTGACGAACTTTTTGACTTAATGCTGCAATACTTAGTTAGCGATTCAAAAGTAGTTGATTGCAGTACGTCACTTATTGCACCACAATGTGTGTTGAGGGAAAATGAGCGTATACGTCGAGCTGCAATGTTAAATTAGATTTGGACAGAATGCATGAATGGCGGTTTGAGTAATTATGGCGCTAATGAAAGTGAATTAATTCACTGATTTTTCCCCCCAATTGTTGCCATCCATTTGTTGTTGTTACACGGATGCTGGTGCTAAGTGGGCGGCACGGTTGCACAGTGGCTAGCACTGCTGCCTCACAGCGCTCGAGACCCGGGCTCAAATCCCGCCTGAGGCGACTGACTGTGTGGGGTTTGCACGTTCTCCCTGTGTCTGCGTGGGTTTACTGCGGGCACGTTCTCCCTGTGTCTGCGTGGGTTTACTGCGGGTGCTCTGGTTTCCTCCCACAGTCCAAAAGCGTGCAGGCTAGGTGAAATGGCCGTGCTAAATTGCCCATAGTGTTATGGGCAGGGGTAAGTGTAGTGGAATGGGTCTGGGTAGGTTGTGCTTCGGTAGGTCGGTGTGGACTTGTTGGACCGAAGGGCCTCTTTCCACACTGTAAGTAATCTAAAAAAAAGACAGAGTTTCTGGACATTGACCTGACAACAGGGTAGTTACAGGTCGTTCTCTTCCAAATCAGGACGATGTATGATTTTAAGGGAAATTTGTAATAGACACTCCATCCGTGCACCGTCTGCTCTTCATCGCCTAGGTTGCATATGTTAGACATTTCAAAGTGCTGCAGAATCAGACATGGCCAGTTTCTGCAGTTGTGCCTTCGAGCTCTTATACATTTTCCATTATACATTTTTGATTCAGGGATTGTGATGATAGTGTTCCTTTAAGAGGTGAATTTTTCCTGTTTTCTTTTCAGAAACGTTCAACAAGATGTACTAGAGTATGTGGTAACGTGCATAGCTTTGAGAACTTCGAACTTTTGTTCGATAGTTGCAACAGTAGAAGCATCCTTGATGAGTGTGGAGAACTCTCACAGACCAGAATTTTTATGTTTTTCTTTGATCTTTTGTGTTTAGCAGTAAGACAAGCAGAAGCTATTTTCTCTTCTCTCCGAACACAGCCTTTTACACTTGACTTTAATGTTCAAAAGTTTACGGTCTATGTTAAAACTCTTAAAATGTTTTGAGGGTTCTGATTGATTAGCAGAGGAAATGGGCAATGATTAGGCGTTGGATAATAAATCAAATCCTGGATCCCAATATCAGTGGACGTTTGCGAGGTTAGAGAATGCGGATAAGAGAAATAATCAGGTTGCAAAGGAAAAGGGGATCTCATTGACGATAATAAATACAGTTGTGAAAGGCAAAAGGAAGTTAAAATAACGCTGTGGTGTTTTCACAGCAATAGAGTTGGCAATGAATGCGAATTATTTGAATATGAGTGTGGACAACATGTTAAGGGACATAATCGATGACTCCAAAATTGGTGGCATAGTTGGCAATGAAGGCTTCCGCAGATTACAGAGGGATCTGGATCAAATATGTCAGTGGACTGGAGAAAAAATGTCAGATGAAGCTTAGTTTCAATTAATGCAAGTTATTACATTTTGATTGATCAAACAAGGTTAAGACTTGTACAATTAATATCAGGTTTGAATCGAGTTTTCGAACAGAGGGATCTAGGTTTTCAGATACATAATACCTTGACGTCTGCGCCAAATGTGGACAAGGTGATTAAAAACATTAGTATATTCGCCTTATTTGTTCAGTCCTTTGGTTAAAGGAGTTCTGAAGTCATTTTGAGGTTGTACAGGCCATTGCTGATGCCTCTTCTGGAGTACTGTGTCGAGTGCACTTGGCCGTGTTCTTTGAAGGATGTTACTAAACCGGAGACCATTCAGAAGCGATTTCCCGGATGTTGCTGGGTATAGAAGGTTTGCGTGACAAAGAAAGCCAAATGTAGGAAAACCAGGCAAGCCTGGAAATTTTATTGGTCAAGTAACAAAAAGAATAAGGGAAGTTAACCAACTGCTGCAGAGTGTACATGATGTTCAGAGGTTGACTACGGATACGTGCCAGATCTGCTTGAAAAATATCCATGCAAGGGTAACGTTTATTCACATAGGCCATGACGAGTACCGAAGGAGGTTCAATATTAAGGGACACAGGACTCTCTCAGTCTTTAGTGTGGAAGGATGGGGAGATATGTACTCCTGAGGGACTATTGGTAGAAAAGGTACGGTCGCAGGGATTCCTGCTGAGGCAAGTGCTCAATTATGTAAAGTGAGGCTAGACAGTCCAGAGAAGAGTGGAGAATTATTTTGTATTGAAAATGACATAGCTGATTAACTGGAAGACGTGCTGCCTATTCTAGTTCAAACTCCAGTGGAGACAGAGGCAACTGAATACATGGATAATGTTTATCCTGGAATTGTCCCTGATTGTGTAATCACAAGATCACAAAGGCACAAATTGAAGCAGAAGTGTTTAAAAAGGCACAGATAAGGAATGGTGTTAGCCGAAACTTGATTTTATCAGACCAGTGGAACAGAGAATGAGCAAATAGGGAAACATGCAAGTAGCTTTAGCTCTGCTAAGCTGATTGAACTACAGAAGAAAGACGAGGACTTAAAAGAGGTATCTCAAAAGGCATTTGCAGATCAAGAAAGTTGAATACATTCGTGTGTGTTATTACTTTTCAAATAATGCCTTAATGACGAAAAGGAGACCATCACAAATTCAAACAGATGAGAAATGGTCAGAGATTCATCACATTGTTTTGCTGACACGGTACAGAAGTGGAGGGTGCTGCGAATGTCACAGGAGCAACCACTTGGAGGTCATTTCGAGGTGAGGAAAACACAGGATAAACGATACAGACATTTTTACTGGCCAGGACGACACAAGGATGTCGTGGAATTTTTCCAGATGCGTAATGCATGTCAGCTAATTGGAAACGTACACACAGTAATAAATTCCGCAACTTTAATAGCTATTCCTGCATTTTAGGAAATTTTCACAAGAATCTCGTTTGATTGCTTAGGTCGCTGAAATCAGAAACGTGAGAATAAGTGTTTATTGACAATAATGGATGTGACAACGTGCGGGCGTACACGCAGTAATAAATTTCGCAACTTTAATAGCTATTCCTGCATTTTAGGACATTTTCACAAGAATCTCGTTTGATTGCTAAGGTCGCTGAAATCAGAAACGTGAGAATAAGTGTTTATTAACAATAATGGATGTGACAAGGTGCAGGAATCCCCTCAATCCAACATCACAGCTGAAAGGGCATAAAGAAGAGCTACTTCATTTTTTTTTACTAGATACGGACTGCCAATAGAGGTCCAGTCAGTTCAAGGATCAAGCTTTACATCCAAACTATTCAAGGATGTTATGCATAACTTGAGAATAAAACGTTCAACGCGACTACATATCATCCGAAATCGCTGGGAACGCTGGAGAGATGGCATCAAACACTGAAGACCATGTTCGAGGCTTATGGTCAGGATGATACAGATGAGTGGGATAAGGGAGTTCTGTTTATGCTTTTTGTGAACAGACATGCACCAAATGAATTGACCAAATTCTGTCCATTTGAATTAATTTTGGGCATGAGTTGATTAAAACTGATTAAGGAGAAATTCACAAGTCAGAATTCAGAGACCACTCATGCGCACTTCATGTCAAAATTTTGAGAAAGGTTGAAGAGAGCTGGAGAGTTGGTTAGACAGCATTTAACAGTATCAGGCATGTTGTGGTTAGTTCGCCGAGCTGGGAATTTGTCTTGCAAACGTTTTGTCCCCTGGCTAGGTGACATCCTCAGTGCTTGGGAGCCTGCTGTGAAGCGCTTCTGTGATATTTCCTCCGGCATTTATCGTGGCCTGTCTCTGGCGCTTCCGGTTGTCAGTTCCAGCTGTCCGCTGTAGTGGCCGGTATATTGGGTCCAGGTCGATGTGTTTGTTGATAGAGTCTGTGGATGAGTGCCATGCCTCTAGGAATTCCCTGGCTGTTCTCTGTTTGGCTTGCCCTATAATGGTAGTGTTGTCCCAGTCGAATTCATGTTGCTTGTCATCTGCGTGTCTGGCTACTAAGGATAGCTGGTCGTGTCGTTTCGTGGCCAGTTGGTGCTCATGGATACGAATCGTTAGCTGTCTTCCTGTTTGTCCTATATAGTGTTTTGTGCA
>NW_025214714.1:21494-25565 GCF_004010195.1 Chiloscyllium plagiosum | reverse complement strand
AAAATTGAGTGAGGTGAACTACTTAATAAGGACTCCAGAGAGGAAAGCAATCTCACAAAATGTGCCATGTGAATATGCACAAAAGGTATTTTGATAGGGAAGAAAAACAAGACGAGAAGGTGTTCATGATTACCATATGGAAGAAAGAACCAAGTTCAGAGTATTCTGAATGGGCCATTCCTCAAAACAAATTGGACAACGAGGAAGATGACAACAATTGGGATAGATCATTGAGTAACTGTCCACAAGAAAATCAAAATTACCTGAAAGAGTCATTATGATCACACGGGGAGATATGCGGAAATAAACTGGGACGTATTAATGTAATTATGCATTATGTAGATTTAGGAAATCCTGTTCCAATTAAGCAACATCCTTATAGGCATAACACTGTAAAGTTGGCACAAGTTCAGAAGGAGGTAGATCCCATGCTCCAAGATGGCATAACGGAAGTGAGTTACAGTGACTGGAGCTTTCCCATAGGCATGATGCTAAAACCAGATGGCACCTAAGGGTGTCTTGTGGACTATCGCAAAATCAACACCGTTACAAATACTGAGGCATATCCAATTACTGACAAGTATCCCTGTCAGAGAGCAAATGCAACTTCGATTTACGTAACGCCAAATGGAATATATCAGTTCAAAGTCATGCATTTGGTATGAAAAAGACTCCAGCCATTTTTGAGGGACTGACCAATAAGGTCGTTGCTGGACTACTCAACTGTGTGGCGTGTATTGATGGCCTGGTCATGGGAAGAATATTTACAGCATTTATCAAACTTGTTCAATCGACTTTAGAATGCAGGCTTGATGGTAAATCTAGCTCGAAGTGAATTTAACAACGCCCAAGTTCCCGTCCATATTATTGGACAAATGTGCCTGGAGGTGCAAAAACGTAAATAATCGGGAAATTTCCCACACCGTTGAAGAAAGCTGTATTCCAGTTCCCAAAACTGAGTGGATTTTGCCGATAGTTTGTGCTGAATTTTAGCAGTGCGGCTGCTCCACTCAATGAATTGTCAAAAAAGGGCAAAAAGTTTCAGTGGATTGTGGACTGTGAAAAGGCATTTGACTGCCTAAAAACTGTGTAAAATTATGTCTTGTTCTCTCTAATGAAAACAGCCTCAATTATTTCAACCTTTCCTCATAAGACCTTCCCTCCATACCAAGCAACATTCTCGTAAATCTGCTCTCAATACTTTCCAAAGCTTCTACATTTCTTCCTATAATGAAAAGAACCAGAAATATATGCAAAACTCCAAGTGCGGCCACACCAGCGTTGTATATAGCTGCAGCAAGATCTAACATTCTGTATGCTTTCTTAATACCCCTACCAACATTGTTGGCAAATTTCAGGGATTTATGTCCGTGGACACCGAGATCTCTCTGCTTATCTGGTCTACCAAGCATCTGTCCATTAGCCCAGTGTTGTTTATTCTTGTTCCTCCTTCCAAAGTGAATCCGCTGATAGTTTTCCGTATTAAACTCCATTTGCCACCTCTCAGGCCAGCTCTGCAGCTTATATATGTTCCTCTGTAACCTGCAACATCCTTCAACACAATCTGCAACTCCACCGACTTTAATACCATCTGCAAATTTACTAACCCTTTCTTCTCTACCCTCATCCAGGACATTTATGAAAGTGACAAACTGCAGAGGACCCAAATTAGATCCTTACCATTCGTAACTGAACTCCAGGATACACATTTCCTACCATCTACCGCCCTCTGATGTCTTCCAGCTAGCCAATTTCTGATCCACCCTCAATCCCGTGTCTCCGTATTTTGTGAAATAGCCTACCGTGGGGAAACTTATTAAACGCCGTACATAAATCCATACACACGACATCAACCGCTTTACCCTTATACACACTTTGGTCACATTTTAAAGAAATCAAACGTTTGTGAGGCACAACCAAGCCGCCACAAAACTATGTTGACTACCTCTAATCGACTTATTCCTCTCTAGCTGATTATAAATCCTATTTCTTATAACCTTTTCCAACACTTTACTTACAACTGAAGTAAGGCTCACTGGTCTGTTATTACAAGGGTCGGCACAGTGCGTTGACAGGCCGACGAGGGGAGAGACCATTCTAGACTTGGTGCTCGGAATTGAGCTGGAGCAGGTATCAGGTCTTCTGGTGGGAGAGCATTTTGGTCATAGTGACCACAACTGCCTCACATTCTCCATATTGTTTAAGTTACAGTTGTTATGACTGATGGCTAAGTATGTCCCTCTGAGACAGGCAAGAAATGGGAAGATAAAGAAACCTTGAATGATGAGATCGGTGGAGCTTCTCGTCAACAGGAAGAAGGTAGCTTACATAAGGTGGAGGAAACTAGGGTCAAGCTCAGCTCTCGAGGATTACAGGCAGACGAGGAAGGAGCACAAAAATGGTGTAAGGAGAGCCAGGAGGGGGCACGAGAAAGGCTTGGCAGAACGGATTAGGGAGAACACAAAGGCATTTTACACTTTTGTGAGGAATAAGAGAATGGCCAAAAAAAGGGTAGGGCCGATCAGGTAACTTGCATGATTAGATTGCTAACAGTGTGGAATCAGGCCCTTCGAGTCCACACCGACCCGCAACCGGCCCACCCAGACCCATTCCCCTGCACCTATCACTACGGGCAATTTAGCACGGCCAATTCACCTAACCTGCCCACATTTGGACTGTGGGAGGAAAGCGGAGGAAACCCACGCAGAGAACGTGCAAACCACACAGTCAGTCCCCTGAGGCGGGAATTAAACGCGGGTCTCTGGCGCTGTGAGGCAGTAGTGCTGGCCACTGTGCCACCGTACCGCTCTAGTGCTCACCACTGTGCCAGACCGTGTGTGGAGTCTGAAGAGGTAGGGGAAGCCCTAAATGAGTTTTTTTGCTATTGCCTTTATGAAAGAAACAACTTTGTAGTGAATGAAAACTTTGAAGAACTGATGTGCATGCTGGACTACATAGAGATTGAGGAAGCTGATGTGCTGAACATTTTGTCAAGCATTAAGATGGACAAGTCACCAGGCCCTTAGCAGATTTGTCCTCGCCTGCTTTAGGATATGAGAAATGTGTTTGCTTCGCTACTTTGGAAGATCTTTTCATCTCCCTGTCCACTGGAGTCGTACCTGAGAACTGGAGAGAGGCAAATGCAATTCATCTCTTCAAGAAGGGAAATAGGGAAATTTCCGGCAATTACAGACCAGTACGTCTCACGTCTGTCGTCTGCAAGGTGTTAGAAAGGATTCTGAAGAATAGGTTTTTTTACCATCTGGAAGAGCATGGCTTGATTCAATGCAGTCAACAGGGTTTTGTGAGGGGCAGGTCATGCCTCACAAAACTTATCGAGTTCTTGGAGGATGAGACTAGAACAGTTGATGAGGGTCGAGCTATGGATGTGGTGTATATGGACTTCGGCAAGGCATTTGATAAGGTTCCCCATGGTAGGCATTTTTCAGAAGGTCCGGAGGAATGGGATACAGGAGAATCTAGCTGGCTGGATACAGAATTCACTGGACAACAGAAGACAGCGAGTGGTAGTAGAAGGAAAATATCCTGCCTGGAAGTCAGTCGTGAGTGGTGTTCTACAGGGCTCTGTCCTTGGGCCTCTATTGTTTGTAATTTTTTTAATGACTTGGATGAGGGGTTGAAAGATGGGTCAGCTGATTTGCAGACGACACAAAGGTTGGAGGTGTCGTTGACAGTATAGAGGGCTGTTGCAGGCTGCAGCGGGACATTGACATGATGCGGAGATGGGCTGAGAGGTGGCAGATGGAGTTCAACCTGGATAACTGTGAGGTGATGCATTTTGGAAGGTCGAATTTGAAAGCTGAGTACAGGATTAAGGATAGGATTCTTGGCAGTGTGGAGGAACAGAGGGATCTTGTTGTGCAGGTACATAGATCCTTTAAAATGGCCATCCAATTGAACAGGGTTGTTAAAAAATAATATGTTGTTTTGCCTTTCATTAACAGCGGGATTGAGTTTAAGAGTCGTGAGATCTTGTTGCAGCTCTATAAAACTTTGTTTAGACAGCGCTTGGAATATTGCGTCCAGTTCTGGTGGCCCTATTGTTGAAAA